>NC_056049.1:5638298-5939937 GCF_004379255.2 Salvia splendens
AAAGTTAGTGAGAGAAAGGACAATCGAATAAGAGGCCAGAATAAACATGACCAATACTCACGAGTAGTAATGGGAATTGAACGGTTCCTATAAATGGACGAAGGAGACTCGTGACGGATAACATAGTGCAACAAGAAATATATCACTGAGGACCTTACATGGAATTGAGATTAATTTTCTATGTAATTAAACTGTCACAATGTTCATTAGCAAACTAGAAAATGTACGGTAAACATAACATAAATTAGTAGGTTACATATCTGTAAAAATCAGTGTAAATTCCTAACAAATGATCTAGCATAGTACCTCTCTTTAGGGATAGGCGGAAGCTTCGAGAAGCTAACCAAGTTATTATCTTGCACATTACAAGAGTGCTTGCAAGAGAAGAAGAAGCTCTTCTTACTCAAATTCTTCTCTTCTTTGGTGCATGACTTCAAAGCTGCAAGGAACGGGTCATCCCGCCACCGGATTCCCTTGCTTTTCCGCTGTGGCACTGGCGGTGGAGGGACGCTCCTCCCATCATTTTCTTCTGACCTAATTTTAAGGTTGTCGAATTCGAACGCCAAGGCCATGTCCGATGAACATTTGAACTTGTTGTGAATTATGAATTTGGGAATTCCTGGCTTTTCTTCCCATGAAAATGGGACGTGTCCATGCGATCGAATTTTCCTATGATTCATTATGTAAATAATATTGGACTCTGTAATTTATCAAAATATATACTATAATGTATGGTGAGAGAAGTGAATATTTGAAGTGTCCTTTTCAGTTTTGTTTTAGTGATGTTATTTCACTGTGTAGGAATTGGTTGGTGGACAATATGTGTAGTTGAAAAGTGATGATTTTTTATTAGAATCTTAGTTTGGGAGATGTTAGAGTGTCGTGGTCAAAACTACAGGGAATTGCTTGCGAGGAAAGGTGACTTTTCTTGTAGGAAACACTAATTTATATAACAACTTATAAATCGAAATAACGTCCAATTGTTGAACTCCACACTTTAGGCAATTTCATTTTATCGCATGACACACGATTTCATATGTGAAGAACAAGGCCTGCTTATTTGGTCAGTTTCTAACCAAATCGATCGATCGGTTAATTAACAATTTGGAGCCATCAACTATGGGAACCGGAGCCAGAACTGTTTAAGGTTCGTTTCCTATACTAACTGGTCGGTTAATAAATGATTTTAGTTTAAGAACCGAATAACTGAAATTAATTATGTATGGGTTGATTCTAGAAAAATCAATGTGTTGGACAGGATTGTACTCATGTCTATGGATAGTGGGACAATGCATTATACTGCTAGACTATTCTCATTCATTCATGTGGTATATATCTATTTGTCAGATTATATTTATACATAAAATTTTAAATTAAAATTAAAAATTGAGTTATAAAACTTTAAAATAAAATTATGAAATTAAATTAAAATTTAATTTTTCAATTCTCATGTACATAGAACAGAGAACCAACAAACCAAAAATGTAGAATCGGAACTGAACTGAAACCCGTTGAAATGGTTATCGGTCCCATGATAACTCAGAAATTTAATTTAGAAATCGAGTATCGAGAACCGATTAACTGGATTATCAGCTCCAAGAACAATCCAAAAGAGGTGTACTTTTTTTTAGCATACGTTAAGCGTGGAGCATTGGTAAAAAAATTTATTCACTAATCAAAAGGGGAATATGAGCAACCATAAAAACGTAAAGAGAAGGTTTCTTCACTTTGAACTTATACTTTAGGGAATTATTTGCCTTTTTCCTATCTTTTATTGTAGTGTTTGGTGATTCTATCGTGCTTCATTTTCTATTTTGGTTATTATATTTGTATTTTTTTTATTTCACTTCATTTTAAGGATACATATCATGTGGTGAGTCTTGAACCGGGGGTTTTCAATTAGGCAATGAATTGTTTGAATGTGCATCATAGACAATGAGATTGCACCCATTTTATGAATTGTTATTTAAGAAAGGAATGTTGGATAAGAAAAAAATCGAGCATTAACTTAGTCGGGATCTTTGATTATCATTGCTTGCAATATGATGTGTTAGACTACCTAACCTCAACTTTTTTGGCTCATTATTCATGAAAGATCATCAGTATTGGCAGTCACAAGTTGTTGGTGTAAGGTATTGAAAATGTATAAATATTGAGAAGATTTATTTTAGGGAAATTAAGAAAATTTTTGAAAATATCTCAATATTGAAGAAGATAGGGGTGAGCAAAAAATCCGAAAACCGAACATCCGAACCGATCCAAACTGAAAATTTAAAATTCGATTCGGTTTGTTCGGTTTTTTGGTTCGGTTCGGTTCGGTTCGTAGGAAAAAAAACCGAATAACCGAATTATATTTAATTATTTATATGTTATCATTTAATTATAATTATAATTAAAATTAAACCCTAATTGAAAGTAGCAAGTTCACAAACGTGAATCAGTAATCTGCCGCTCTCCTCTCCCTCTAACTTTGACATGTGTCTTTCGTACTTACATATTTCAGATTTAGTAAGTAAAAGGCAGACTGTTTTTTTTCAGTCTACAACATAGATTATTCGGCATCAAGTTGTAATGTAAGTTAGTCATTAATTTTAATGTAATTTATGTATTGTTAAGTTGCAAATTGATTGTTAAGTATCTCTAAATCTTTCTTATTATAGATGTTGTGTAATGAAAGTGAAGTGGCTGGAGATACCATCGAAAATAATGCAATGAAGATACTCCATCTGAGGATCCTCAAGACAAAGAAGAGGCAAAAAAGAGAAAAACTATGGAGAGAAGATCAGAGATTTGGGATCATTTTACTCCGTTCTTAGATAAAAATAAGAAACAGAGAGCTAAGTGTGTGCATTGTGGGAAAACATTTTGTGGAGCTAAATGTTATGGTTTGTAATGGTTGAAACTTAGTTTTTGTTCTGTTTTTTTTTCTTCTAGATTTTCAGTTTATTATTCGGTTTTTCGGGTTTAGGTTTTTCGGTTTTTTGGTTTTTTATATAATTTCGGTTTTTCGGTTTAGTTAGCTTTTTTAAGTTTGATTTTTGGTTTTACGGTTTTAGTTTTAGCCTAAATTCAGTTTTTTGGGTTCGGTTTGGTTTGGGCGAAAAACCGAACCGAAACCCGAATGCACACCCCTATAAGAAGATATGTTTTAATTTGTACAAGATTTGGATTTTTTTATAGTATCCATGTTTTTTTTATTTTTGAATTATTGTTGTGTTGAAATGATGTTTATGAATTACTAACTACTTATTTCAGTTATTTGATAATAGGGTGCTATAGGGTGACACCGCTCTTAAAGTGACAATGTAACAACAACGTAACATGCAATCCGCGATACATAGGCAAGCAATTCAGAATATGGTTCCAAGCAACAGTGATACGAAATCAGAGCGTTATGGTCACACCATAGTTAAAATTACAATCTAAGCAAGCAATCTGCGATACATAGGTAAGCAACTCGGCATATGATTCCAAGCAATCTGTGATACGAAATCACAGATAATCAAGCAATCTGCGATACATAGGCAAGCAAGCATGCCACGAGGCAGACTAAAATTGAATTTGCTTCTAAATCTAAGAGTTCTTATTAGTGGTTCATTATCACTTTAAAAGTAGTTATCATCTTAAGGTAATCTTTCACGGTATTGTTATATTGACAAGTGATATTAACAATTAGTAATACATGCTCTATAAAGAAAGTAGTAAAGCTTTGGTAATTGGAAATCTCAATATGTTGTGGCTAGAATCTTTTATTGATGGATGATTTATATACTCTATCCGTCACTTAAATGTCACTTAAATATAAGAACTATTTTTATTATAGTTTGTCCATTAAAACTATGCATTTTTAATTTATAAATTTTTTTATTTATTTAACGAGATAAGATTCATTCTCTATTAATAATACTTTAATCATTTTCTTTTCTTTTTATTTCTCTTTAACTTTATCAATTATGCATTAAAATTCATACACCTTTAAAATTTTATATTTTTAAGGGAAAGAGGAAGTAAATTATTTGATGGACTTCAAAGAGCTTCCCAACATATTGTTTCTTTTTCACTTTACAATCTTATATCCCATTCGCCCTATGTTATTTGGAATGATCTAAAAATAAATGTGTAGTGAATAATGAGCAGAAGAGAGTATTTAAATATATCATCCTATGAATTCAACATAGTTGGAACATTCATTTCAAATTATAAATTTCCCCAACGAATACCCAAGTAAAGTTGATCGAAATTTCCTCTCATAACAGTCTTACAATCAAACCAACATAAAACACTTGTCTACTAATGTCCAAAACTGGAAACAGAGCACTACTACTACCATATTCATAAATGTCTAAAACTGGAAACAGAGCACTACTACTAATACCATATTCATAAAATCAACATCGATAAGGACTATTCTTTGTTCTTCCACAAGGGGGAATAAATTCTTGTATAAGAATGCACATGCAAACTGTGTTGACCAAAAATGATGTTACCAACCACCTCAAAATAAAACTATACTATTATTATACTTACAATCCAATCCAATCCAAAATATATTTTCCCATTTATTACCGAAGAAACAAAGTCATAGTAAAACTGAAGCACATATAATATATAATTATGATAGGAGTAGTATATATCATCAACATCAAACCAAGTTGGATGATACAAAGGCTACATGAAAAAACATGAATATTACATAAACCAAATTACGAAGCAGCACTAAGTTCAGCGTTCATTAAGCATGAAGAGAAATAAAAAATAAAAAACACAAAACACTCGTTCAATAAACCAGACAGACATACATCCGCAAACAAAATATTGTTGTATTACCACCTTAATTTGCCTTGGCCCTTCTTATTCGAAACTCGTCTCGCCTTTCCAAGTCGCCATTCTCAGCCGGGCAATTCGTTGCAAAGAGCCTTGTTGCCAGCATTGGTCCGACTTCCCCCGGAGCTGCTGTTTGAGAGGGAAACCAAGGTGGATTTCTGCAGAACACCGGTGGGGGACAATCCCAGCTGAGGGCTAATGTTTCACAGATGAGAAACTCGTGCCTGCTCCTCCACTAGTTGAGCTTGTTAACACCTCCCCTAGTGGTCCTCCCATCGAGTTCCCCCAAGAAATAGGAGACCACGGTGATTCCTTTTCAACGGGCTGGCCAAGATCGTGACTCACTCCCAGGCTCATACGGGTAGGGTCAACCTCGTGAGAGAGCCTTAGAGTCGAGAGAGTGGATTTCTCGTGCGTGGGTGAGCCAGTGGAAGATGAGAAATCTGGAGCAATGGGGATGGACATTGACAGTTGGGTCCAGTCGGATTTCAGTTCTTCCGGCCATGAGCCAGAGGCACGATCCGACTGATGATACTTTGGCCAATCATCGATGAAATGGTGAACCGGATGCTGGCTGTTGTTTGCTTCTTTCGTGTTGAAAGAATCCGAGTTACTGCCATTCATGTAGGATATCTTTTCTGAAGGATTGAGAAGGCAGTCGGAGGAGACGCTCCCAAACTCCAAGTGGGATGATTCTTCAAACGGAAAGTGCTGCTTTTGAATGGTGTACGGGGCATCTTTAGACTTAGCACCAATCGTTGGAGGTAGCAAGGAGAGGCCCCGGACGTCTTGAGCTCTGCCAGTCGTATTTTGTTTTAGAACAAAAAAAAAAGATATAAACTAACTATAATAATCCACCTGCTAACAAGATGGTCGGCCGAAGCAGCATTGGGCTGCAAGGAATTAAGTTGATGTTGCATCGCACTGAGGCTGTTGGACACATTGCTGGTGGACATCGCCGATGCTGATGAGGAAGAAGCAACCGATGCCACCTTTGATGCAGCGGATCCAGAGACAGCGTGGCCAGTGTGGCCTTCCACAGGCTTTCTTGAACGGTGGCGGCCCCTATTAATGTGCCTTTCACAGTATTTCTGATCAGGGACAGCATCTCTCGAGCACCGCCATTTCTTCCCATCTGTTCTCCTACACCTTCCCGGCTCAGGATCATTGCTGCCGGAGAAGCCTAGATGGAATCCACCCCACCCTACTGCACAACCAAAAACACAAAGTGTGAGCCCGAAACTCCAAATATACTCATGCCATAATATATGTGGTCTATACATTATTAATTTCTTCTAATACGAAGAACACAAGAGTTAACTATCACTTATGGCCTGACCTTCAAGAACTGACAAATTTATCCCAAGACTAGTTGATGTGGACAAACGGATGATGACGTGACCATCAAAAAAACATGCCACATAAAAACAAAATGACATTTTTCAATGTCGCTCTGTCTTATGTGTTTACTCTTGACGGCCCCATCATCTTCACGTTGGTCCCTGTCAACGAGCCCTCAATGCCGTTACAATAAGAGGTCTATATTTGTAATGACGAAACAAAGATCACTATATGGGCAGACATCAAGTCAATAGGCAATACTTAAACCATATCTTAACTGGATGTGGGTAAAATGATACACCAACTATCAGACAAGCTTCTTCACGAAACGAACAAAAAACAAAATGATCAATGCATATCAAGAAAACAAAAGAAAATTGGAGGCGTAAGAAGACGACAAAATGATCAATGCATAACTGAATTCCAAAATCGATGATAAGAAGACGACAAAGAAACATACGAAAATTGGAGGCGTAAGAAGCAGGCGATCCATATGAGTAGAGGGATCTCTTGAGAGGGGCGAGCAAGTTGGAAGGGACAGGCACATTAGCAACAATGTGTTTGTAGATCAAAGCCTGGTGTTCCAGATCCATCCATTGTGAAGGAGTAAACGGCCCTTTCAATCTCGAAAAACTCCCGCGCAGCCCGCTTCCTGAAATAAATCCTCAACAAACCATCAAAAAATTGGAATGTTTTGCCAATTCCAACCAAAATTGGAGTAAACACCCCTTTCAATCCCTAAAAACTTCATTTCTATGTCAACTTCAACTTCAACTTCAACTCATAATCTAAGGGTAGAATTTAGTTGTGCCCTAAAACAGATAGTTACAAGTCAACAGATATCTAAGGGGAAAAAGTAAAAATAAAAAATAAAAATGTTTACCCCAAAAATATCTTAATCAAACGGAATCTAATGTTGCATCAATGAAGCTGTGTAATGCCAAATTACACCCTAAACCCAAATCTCAGATTAAACAGTGAAAACGAATAAAGCACTCAAATCAAAATATTCAACTAAACCCCATTAATAAAGTTCCCAAATTTAGCATCTTTTTCAGAAAAAAAAAAAAACAAAATGGGCATACCTCCATTCCCAGCGTTGGCCTGATCCTGGCAAATCGAGAAGGCGATGCTCCTGGCGGAGGCGGCAGCGTCAGGCGGCGCCGGAGACGAGAAGGAGAGCATCTTCTGGCCGTCGTCGGGCGGCGGAGGCCAGAGATTGGATCTCCCGAAAGCGGCGTAAGCGTCAGAGGCCATCTTGGGGGAGAAATCAGGTTGAGAGGGCTTGAGTATTTTGTGCGATTTCCAGCAATCCTGAGATCTCTGGTTCACAGATTCATGGCCGTGTTCATCTCTGGGCTCGGCTGAAGGAAGAGAGCCTGCATTTTGCTTGTGGCTCAGCACCCCAAAATCCATTTTTGGTGAGAAAGGAAGGAGTTTATAGGGTTATCCCCACACCGCAGCATGAGTTCATCTCAAGCAATTTCTGTGGAAAGCCGAAAATTGTAGAGAGAGATAGAGACATATGAGTTTACTGATTTTCTTTTCAATTTTTTATTTATTTATATGGAGTGTTGTGTGAGGAAAAGGGAGAGAAATTCATCCTAAATCAAATAAATCTATTCAAGATTGTGGGATTTGCTTAAATATCTTTAATGATATGATTACAAATATGGGACGGGAATAAAGGAGAGCAGCATCACTTAATGCACACAAATATGGTATTTTAAGAAAGTATTTATCTACTTTATAAATTGAGACATCCATCTAAAGGGAATGAGCACCCATTAAGAAATAGGATGTCATTCACATTATTCTGTATTATCAACAATTATTGAGCAGTCAGAAATTATACATTATAGTAGTAATATTTACCTATTTTACTAATTATTTCTTATTTTAATTATAATTTAAATTGAACAAATTTATTTATAATATGAAATGATAAAAAATAAAATAAAGAATCCGAAAAAATCTTAATATATAATAAAAAAATAGGGAATTGAAATAAAGAAATGAAAACGCATCAAAACATTTACATTAAAAAATCCAATTGTGACACATGTAAGTATTATTGCTTGACTCGTGCTCAATTTACATACACCAAACGAAACCATTTAAATACAAAATCCAATTTTGACACAACTCTCTCCAAAAATCATGCCTAGGTGGTCTAAAATATATATACATGCATGATGCATTTAATTTCTGAACGACCAGAACCAAAACCATGTTGATTCAATTTCGTTGTTACACACTTGCATTCACATGATGAACTTGCATGGATTTTGATGGATTTTGTCGTGGCTTACTCTGTTAGTACTGGAAATATAATACTATTATTCTTATGTTTTTAACGTCTCATATATAGTACTCCCTCCGTTCCATAATAATAAAGGCGTTTCTTTTCGGCACGGAAATTTTTTCAGTACTAGAAATATAATAATTCTTATGTTTTTGTCCGCTCATATATAGTACTCACACTGTTCCATAGTAATAGAGGAGTTTCTTTTCGGCACGAAAATTAAGAAAAGTTGTATTAGGTGAGTTAAGTAAATGGATAATAAAGTGGAAAATGAAAATGGTAGAGATATGAAGAGAGAAAAAAGTAAGAGAGAGTAAAGCAGGTGTGAGAAAATGTGTTGACTTTTACTAAAAAGGGAAATAACTCTATTATTAAGGAACGGATCAAAATGGCAAAATGACTCTATTACTATGGAACGGATGGAGTAACTTTTTCTCATTCTCTTTTACTTTAACATTTTTAGACCTACTATTCACCACACAATTTTAACTATTTTTTCTTCTTCTCTCTTACTTTTACAAACTTCACACTAAAACCTGTGGTAACCCTAATATATTTCCATGGAACAAAGGGAGTACTTTAAAGTGTTAAATTGTAATACTCTTTTCCGAAGGGAAAATGACCTTTTCATAACTTACTGAATATCATTGTCACAATACCTCCAAGTTAATTAAGATAATCATCGATCAACATTTCTTAGTAACTAAAATTAGTGATGTCCGCCTGTATGGAAATAATAGTGATGGCGGCGATTACAAAATGGATAGTTTCAGTTCTAGTTCCAAGATACTTTTAACCTTGGTCAATCCAATAAATAAATTCACCATTTCAATTTTGAACTAGCAACCAGTCATTTTCTCATATTCCATTTCCAATTTAACGGTCTCCTTTCTTCAGTTTTATAGTAAAGAGAAGATATTGTATACAATGAATTAATGTTAAGAAAATAAAATGGGAAAAAATATAAAATAATATAGTAAGTAATAGGTAAAAGTAAAAACATTTGAATTGATATTGATTTAACAATGAAATCATTACAAATTAAAAAGTTTTAAGTAATAAACAAACCCTAGATTATTATAAGTGTAATGCATAACTGTTCTTAAAATAGAAGAATCGGAAGAGTTAATAACCTTCATAAGAGTTACAATGTCTCAAAATGTCCTAGATATATGTTGATTGCATGAGATTCATTCGGAAAGAGAATTGAAGCAATGGTATTAAAATATAAGCAACGATGAAGGTTGACAATGGATATTATGGATTGGTCCAGCCTAACCAGAACCAATGACGATTTCGATTTAAGATATCAGAATTACTATTTAACATGAATAAATATAAAGAAGAATTATATTGATAAAAAAAATTTGGGAGACATGAGATGGAGTTGTAAGGAAATGGAGAATTCTCGTAGTTATGGGACGAAAAAACACGAGGAGATTGGGTTTCAACATCCGAGGCATATCATGTTAGTAATGTCCCATAAATTCAGTCCAAACACAATAAATGTGCATTTACCACCTTTCTTACTTCTATCACACCCCACTTAGAATAATCCAACAAAAGTAGTTGCGATATCAATAAGCATTGCCAAGGACAAAATTGAGTATTCATACTCTCTTGCATCTTTTTATGCATATATATTTTCATGTACGGCCTTATTTTCTCATTAAAATCATTTCAACTTCTTCTCTCATTTTATTAAAATATCTTTCTGTACTCATATCAAATCTCAAATGTAGGGACAATGGATCGTATTACTCACTTTTACCAAATTCAATTGGTCAAATTTGAGGGAGTATTAAATAAATTTAAATTATAATATTATTTTATGATCGATTTGAATGGTGCATGTGAAGTCATTTATAGTTACTCGTTATCAAAATTTATTTATATTAACAATATTATAGTTTCAAATTTAACTAACATTTTTATGGATATTTTTACTTTAATTATAAAAAAACTAATGTTGTCAGGAGTTGTGTATAATATTTTTTATTCAGAATATTATTTTGGATACGCAAAATTAGATTGTATTATTACCTTTGAATTTTGACCTTAAATTTTTATATTCAAACTTTAATTGTTTTTCTACTAATTATTATGAGCGTATGATTACTAATTACATTGAATTGTTTGGGTAACCTTGTCACATTTATTTATTCAATCAGATTATACCACCAGCAACGCCACACGGCAGTGTGACGAAGGAGTTCATATAATTATTTAGAAAATTATGATTAAATTTGTATTTTATTTAAGGTCATGTGGAATCCATGTCATTTTATATTGGAGTCACAAATTTGGTAATGCACGTGTCATCTAACGAGGCAGGTCGACGTTTTGCAACCGATACATAATTGCTAAAGTATCGCTATTCATTATTTAATAATTTTAATTGATTGTATCCCTATATTGGGATTCTTTTGGTGAACATCACTTCAAATTTGTCAAAAACATGGTACTATTCCTTCACCTTTATTGCATTAGGCAGTTTTTTTTTTCTATTAAATAGTATTGGGATTTAATTAATATGAATGCAATGTGCATCCAAATGTATTCATTGATGGGTTTCATATGTAATGTACACAAAAGCATATCATAGGAAGAAATATGCAATTCAATATGTTAATAAACCTCATGAAGAAAAAAAAATCATCTACGAAGAAATGCAATCACTGCCAAATTAGTATTGGATATATATATATATATATATATATATATATATATATATATATATATATATATATATATATATATATATATATATATATATATAGGGTTGCGTTAAAGATAGAACCATTCTTAAGTGTAGAACCTAGAACTCTACATATTTTATTCATTGAATGAGGAAAAAATGACGGTCAAGATTAAAAATCATACATATTAGACTATGTTTTCACGACATTCCGGACTCAACATGTGAAAAAACTCACATGTTGATGGAAGAATGAATGAAACGAAGAAGAGTCCATGCATGCTTTATTTTTTCACTTATCTGCATTCACCCATTAATAATAGTTTTGGTTGTAATGGGAAGTTATTGTGCAAATCAACACCATTGGATTAAAAGATCTAACGACCTCCGTTTGGCATTTGTTCTACGTTTAAGAATGGTTCTACGTTTAAGAATGGTTCTACCTTGATCACAATCCTAATATATATATATGTGCCCAAATTTAATATTGGACTTTCCCCCATGAAAAAAGAGATACTAGTACATAAAAATTGTCATCAACCTGGTCTAGCAATAATGCATACAGGCCACATATTCTTTAAAAGACCTTACAAGAGGGTAATGGTTATACACTCATGCATAGATATACTCCCTTTGTCCCTCAAGAATATATACTCTTTCATTTTTTGTTCATCCCGCAAGAATATCAATTTTCCAATTTTAAAAAGTCTTTTCTTTCTAATGAATGAGACTCATTCTCCACTAAAATACTTTATTTACTTTTTTCTCTCTATCTCTCTTTTACTTCACCAATTTTACATTAAAATCTGTGCCGACTCCAAAGTATATATTCTATGGGGGTAGAGGGAGTATAAAGTAATGTGGGATAAGAAATGAGAGTTTAACACCATATATTAAAATCATACTATTAGGTGGTGTTCAGTTTCTAAGATAAAATAATACCAAGATAAAATCTAGGATTGAGTTGTCAGATTATTTTAGTCATAGGGGGTTCCATATGACTAATTATCCCATGATTATCCATCTAGAATTGAGTTGTATGGTTGAATTTCATACAAATTTAATCTCGGATACAATCTTGCAAACCGAACGCCCCCTTATTATACATCTTACTCATTTGTATGGAATTTTTTGTGAAAATGTTATTTATTGTAATTTACAATTAATATACTCCCTATGTTTTATTAAATATGAAATATTTGCTTTTCGCTATAAAATTTTATGTAATATTGTTTAATGAATTAATAAATAGAGAATAAATTAAAAGAAATGGAATATTAAAAATGGTGTTTTCATTTTAAAAATACTAATTTATTTTCAGTAAGATATTAAAAAATTGTTTCATTCGATACACAAAATATAAGGTTTATTATTGAAAGCAAACCCAAGTTGCAAATTTAATTGAGCGGACATATTAAAAAAGTTGGTGCTACTCTATGCCACTTTTTATAGCAAATGTAGGTTGCAATAAAATTCTCCGGTTTTCCCCTTGGTTCCGTTGAGGGTATTTGTGTAATGTTCGATTCCTTTGCGTAAGAAATCCATTTCAGTTGAGGGTATTCGTGTAATTTGATTTGCACGAGCTTCCATGTTTTACACGGATGATATCTATTGTCGGAGGGTCCAGCTCACACCCACGTGACCAATCATAAAATATGACGATATTTTCATTTGAACAATTTTACGTAATTTTTATTTGTATTTATCTTCAAACGCACTTCACCAGAAATTCCTATTCCTATTCCTATTATGAAAACACACTAGATTGGATTTTTATGTATATTTTCTAATTTAGGTAATTATGTATTCCACTGACCAATTAAATGGTATAGTAATTATAAATTAGTTGCAAATATAAATGGTTTAAAAATTATAGCTCCAGAAACATTGATATCTGCAGATCGACCGCTTCAAATTTTAGGATGTCATATTTTTGAATTGGAACATTTTTGCAACTATTTTATGTGTTATTTTATTCATCTGATAAAGTTGTTTTAGAAACTTCTTCGGTTTAAGTAGTAACGCTTGTTTATTCGGAAAACATAAGTTGTGGAGAAAATAATACTATTAGCTATTTTGAGTTGAAATGTATAAGCAAATTAGAAGCAACGTAGAAAACAAGTACTCCATTTTAGTTGGCGTGCATATACTAATGGGAATAATTATACTTGTTTATACAAATAATTTTCCATCTTCTCTTTTCGACATTGTTAAGATTGGTATGGTGGACCAAGAATATTTTATTTGTCCTCTCAAAGATACTCAAACAAATATTTTTCTCTCTTGATATATATAAATAAAATGTCTCGCCTTTAATAATAATTTCTTCTTTATAATAGCAACTCCTAAATTTGGACCAATGTGGCCCATAAATTTCTGAACATATTATCAAGCCCCATGTTCAGAAGTAACTCAAATCATCTACAATTCTAATTATTTGGGGCCCAAATTATAAATATCTCCAAATCTTAAATATATAGTTGAATTTTTGAAGTCTATTGGCAAAGCGCCTTTGGATATAAATATGGTGTTTTTGTGAAGATGTGTTAAGGAATTAAAAAAAATGTCTTTAATTCATAATGAGTTTTCGTTTATCAATAATTTCATGAAAAATTAGGCGGGACAACTATTGGAACAAAATCTTTCATTTTCAGTTTATTTCCTTAAATCTGCGAGCCAATCAATAATTAATCATTAACCCGGTCGGTTGTCGATTGTTGTCTATAATGTTATCTCTCTTGTTATGTTGTTCCATATGTTTGTTTTAGTGTAGGATAGTAAACATGTTTTGCTTTGTTTGATTTTCTTGATCGTCCTCTGGTGATCTTGTTGTGTATTCCACGATGAAAAATTCAGTTTATATATTGTTGAAAATTTGCCCTTATTTTTTCATTATAAACTTGAAAATTAATTTATATTATATTTGAATATTTGTAGTGGTTATATAAGAGATGTGAAAACGGAATAAACTACTCTCTCGGTCCGCCATTAGGGGTCCTATTCATTGGCGACACGAGTTTGAAGAAATGTTAAGAAAAGTGAGTGGTAAAAAGTTAATGAAATATAGATCTCACTTGCATATAATAGTTTTAAATGAAATATGAGTGAAATGAGTTAGTTGAAGGTAAGACCCTATTACCATTTATGGTAAAAGTGAACCGAAACTCCTATTCGCGGGCGGCGGGAGTACATGTTTTCAGTAAAATAGAATGTTATATTTGCATATTTATTTTTCATTATAAACTACATGTTTAAGAAGGATAGTGATAAAATGCAAACTCTAAATATTGTACAAACTCCAAATTAACTATGATCTGGATCGTTAAAAAATGTCAACAGATGACAAAATAACAGCAACAAAAAATGTCAATACAGTTTCAATTCAATGTCAACACAGCATCAACCGTTGACACTGTGTTGACATTTTTTATTACTATTATTTTGTCATCCGTTGTCATTTTCTAATGGTTCAGATCATAGGAGTTTATACAATCTTTAGAGTTTGGATTTGATTACGTCTTTTTTAAGAAATAGAACAATGGTACACATATTATTCGACGGAGAGTGTAATTGGCTTGTTCGGTCTATCGAATGAGTTAGATCCAAAATTAGACCAAATTAGTTTTGAATAATAGTATTTCATAATTTTATGTCAAAACATTTGGATTGAGCAATGATTTTATATGAAAACTTAACTGAATGGAATCGGATAAAAAACGAATTACTACTAATTCGATTTTCGATGTTCTGAAAATTATGTTCGACCCTACCTACAATTGTCAACCAAACAAAAAGGGCAATAGAAAAAAAGAAAGAGCCAAAGATACCCACCAAATTTTGATCCAATAAAGATCTTTTATGAGAATTTCCCACCAGCCTCCAAAATAGCGTCAATAATGGAAATGAGTTAAACCCATTGGATTTTGTCATTTTCAGAACATTCGAAAAAAATTTATTATGTAAACTATTCGAATTTAAATCAAAATATATGTTTTTTTTCTTAAAAATACTCCCTCCGTTCCTGGTTATTGAGGCATATTTTTGGATCCAGAGATTAAGAATAATATGTTAAATGAGTGGTAAATAAATTAAGACTATTTCAAATGGTTCACTAAGGGCATCCGCAATGGGCGGACGATGGCACGCCCGATGGCGCGCATCGTCCGCGCCATCCATCGTCCGCCCCATTGTGGAGGTCGCGGACGATCAACCACGGACGATTGCACGCGGTTTCGTTTTTTTATAAATACCGTTCATTTGTAACATTTCATTTCACTCGATTTCATTTTCGAAACTTACATTTACATAATTACTACGAAATGGATTCAAGCACCAATAGTCCTACGTTTAGCGCAGGGGCGCATTGGCCGGGTATAGAACCCGGCGATTATCGTTCGTTCGACACCAACATCCATTACGATCCCGATTTCAGTACGGAATCGTATGGGTTGTCTGACATGGAGCCGTCTCCGCACCGCCCAACCGCAGCGGCCGATCCCGACCCCGCCGCGACCGCTTTCGCCCCAGCCAGAAAGAAGCGGAACCGGCAGCGGGCGCAGAAGTTGCCGCCTCCCGGTGATTGCGATGAGTACGCCCCCGGCCGTACGAACTACAACGACGACGAAACTCTCATTTTGGCCCGGTGTTGGGTAGATATATCGGAAGATCCGATATTCGCGAACAACAAGCGACAGATCGCGTACTGGGAACGCATCGCAGACCTCTACAATTCGGTCAAGCCGCCGACCGCGTACAAGCGCAAGCGTGAGCAACTCCGCAAGCACTGGGATCAAGTCAAGAAGCAAGTGAACTTGTACGCGGCGGAGTTCGAGAAGTTCACGAGGTCACAGGGGAGCGGCGAGAGCTTGAGCGACGTGCGCGCTAAAGCGCTGTTGTCGTACCGGTCGATGTACGGCGACTTCAAGCACGAGGCCATCTGGACACTCTTGAGGGACAAGCAGAAGTTCCAAGGTGGAATTCTGCACACTGGTGCGCCGAAGAGGATGAAGACCACTGAAGCTGGTGATTACACGAGCAGCGGCAGCGGCAATCACCCGGTTGACCTCAACGGTGGATGAAGGGAGTTCCGGCACACCGGTGTCCGTCCGGCGTCCTCCCGGCGTCAAGGCTGCGAAGGCCAAGGGGAAGGCGACCGCGACCTCATCGTCGACCGCTGCAACCCAAGCTCCGGTTCCGGTAGAGCTCCCGACCCAGACGGCCACCTCGTTTGAGTCGTTAGCAACAGCGTCGATGGCAAGGACGATGTTGCAGACGCACAGGGCCCTCAAGAAGTGTACCGACCCCGACGAAGCCGAATATCTCCGGGCGTTACTCGATGAGCTGCGTCGGAAGTTGGGAATTGGTCCGACTTAGTTTTTTTTTTATTATTAGTTCAATGATGTAACTTTTTTTTATTAAAACTTCGCCGTTTATTATTTAGACTGTTTTTTATTTACTCGTTACTTGTTATTTGAAAACAGTTAAATTAATTAAACAAAAAAATAAAATGATGATGTAGGAGGATAAAACTGCTGACGTGACGCGCCTTAGGACGCCCCATTGCTTATGCTCTAAAACCTAAAATGAGATAGGTAATTAGCTCCAATGTTATACAAAAACCAATCCCATTTTTTGGTTAGAGTAAAAAATATATCTATTTTTAGATTTACACTAAATTTAAACCAAAACTAATTTCAAATTTTGTGAGTATAGATAATAATCTTTTAAGTTTGAGTTTGATATAAATATATGGAGTAAAATCATTTTTGATGTGACATTTAATTACACTAAAATAGATTTTTATTTAGCGTGAATGATGGGAGATGCTCTAAGAGAATAGGTTAATTTTTGAGAAAATAAAAATGTCTTATTTTTGAACTGTTCAAAATAGAAAAAAGACAAGACTCAATTAATAAGGATGGGAGAGAGTATAAATGAGTGACAACATATTATGTGGCAAATCAACCTCAACTCATGTCAAGGTTCAGAATATATTAGCAGACATGAAAGGCACCCTTCCCTGTGAATAACACCATTTGGATTTTTCTCTCAAACTAAAACCCTACTACTGCTACTGTTTGCAGTTCAATTTAATTTTTTCTCATTAATATCTCTCTCTCACTCCTTTTCAATTTTCTAATACACCCTTTTTCTTTCCTTTTTTTTAATAATTTTGTTTGTCTTGAAGCTTTCTAGCAGGCCTAAGATGAACCCTAGGATTGCCTGGGTATTTTTGTGTTGTCTTGGGATGCCTTAAAAGCATGTTTTTAGGCCTGCCTTCTCTACTACTTGTAGCAACTTTTTCTGTTTATGATGTTTTGTATATTCATAAGCTACCAGTCTTACGTTCCCCATGCAAATATTACTCTTTTTCATTTATCATGTATTTTCCTTAATTTGTTAACTTTGGGGGTTATATGATGTCAAACATGATAATCATAAGCAATGTGCCAATAATTGTGTACTCCAGTTTTAATTAAATGAGATTTAGACATTGTAGATCAAATATCAACTGAACTTGAAATAGATCAAGTACCTATGTTCAGTTTTTAATTAGTGGGAATATTGCACAAGAATTGAATTCAGTTATAATGAAATGAATCAACAAGTTGGGTTTGGTTGTAGATATACAGAATCTAGTTGAAGGGTGAATATGACATGACACTCATGCTTGGGAGCGTGACAATTCAGAGAGAGAGAATAGTACTATTGAGAATTGGCATGAGAGTTTTAAATAAAGCCAACTTTAATGCAGGGTAGTAATTTATCTCTCTAGAAAAGGGAGGCAAAACTAAAGGGGTTTTGCTCTCACAGACATCTGAGTTAGGTTGCTTTCTGTAGTATACACTTTTCCTCCACAGTTGACTCGTGTTGGCTATCGCTGTGATCTCATTAGATCTTGTTTGGATTTTCTGAATTCCCTATTACATCACTTCTCTTGTCTCATTTATTGTTTTGTTTTTTATGCTGCCACTTCCAATTTCACCTCAAATTCTAACCAATTTAACCTTTGGTATTATGGGTATGTTCCAATTTACAAGCTACAACACCCACGGAGAATTTAAGAGAATTTGGGGAGGGAGCTTTGGTGACAAATGTCAATTCATTGCAGCATAAAGGCCTTGGCGGCCCCCACACTCCGACCCGACATCATGTGAGGGGGTTCAATCAGGATACGCAGTAGCCCGTTAAGAGGGAGGCCTTAACCCACTGGCTGTCAGAAGCCCATCTCCCAAGGCCTCACACTTGTGCCTGAGAGATGGAAGCAACTACACGACAACAGTGGGATTCGAACCCAGGCTCATTGCAGCAAGATCTACCCCTCCGTTGCCAACTGCGCTACGCCCCCGCGAGCTACAAATGTCAATTCATAGATGGATAACTTGTGGGTTTGGAGCACAGACCGTGGCGCGTAGGGTCGGGGCTCAACTGTTGGGTTCGAACTTAATTTCGGGGGACGGAGGGGCTTATGAGCAAGAGTAATGGAGTAGTTTCACATTAGTAAAAGATTAGGCTTTGAGCATGGTCTTATCATGATCTCGAAAGACCACCTTTGATGTTTGAGTATTATCTAGAATGAAGCTTGAAAGAGAATAACTGAATTATAACCATCATCTCATCTAGAGAGTATATTATGGTACATCTCCAAAGACCACCTCTTGAGTGGCACGGAGTTTAGGTGAAATAGTTGAATGTGATTGAAGTAGAGTGAAAAAAGTAATTGAATGTTTTAATGAGAAGAGAGAAGAGAGAAGAGATAGATTTAATTTCAAATATAGAAAGTAGATATTTTGAATGAGACGAGCTAAAAAAGAAAGGTGGATATCTTTAATGGGACGGATTGAGTAAAAACATTGCGTGATAGCTTCAAATTGAAATAAATATTGAGTAATTTGTGCAGGAGAGTATAATTATTAATTTATCATGATGGCTATATAAACAATTAAATAGTCAAATATGGAAAGTATATTCCATGCAGGTTCAATTTGTCAATCCCAACAAATAAATATGGTATCTTATATGTCGACTGTATTGCCTGAATATTGAAGTATAGCTTGGCTATATATAGAGGCAGCAGTATACCCATAGTGCTATTAAACAAACCACAGAGCTTATGGATGCAATAAATTCAGAAACCTAACGACGTCACATATAATCGATTAAGTTATTCAATTTAATTTGGTTTGGTAACATAAACTTGAATTCCAACTATACAAAGTTAGGGGCGTTAACAAATTGAGTGATGCTAAATGGCCATAATGTGGCCGGCCATAAAAAGTTAATTTAGTCCGTTTACATGTATAAAAAAATTAGAATTACCGATATAAACTTATATGTGTGTGAATGGACTTGTGAGTTGATACTTATCTTTGAATTCCATTACGTAAAACACATTAATATCACGAATTACTGTATACGTTGAGCAACAATCAAGAAATGACAGTAGTAATAAGTTGAGCAAAAACTACGAAAGAACAACACTAACATGTTGAGCAACATATAATGAAGATGATATAAAAGTAAAATCAAATAGTATTAAACCAAAAATTTGAAAAAAAATCAATTTTTTTTGTTATTTACTTAATTTATGGCTGGCCATAATGTGGCCGCATAGCTTTATTGTAACAAAGAGTTTCGTATTAATGCATAGGAAATTGAAATTTCATCTAATATTCATTTCGCATTTTGAATACTTTTAGTAGTCAATTTTCACCAAAGTTGTATAGCCAGAATTTATTGTATTAATTTAGTAGAATTTAAACAATAACTTAAATATATCCTTCTGGACGCCCGCAGAGTTATTGACTTAATGGTTGGAAACTTATTGCATTTTAATTATGTTATAATTGATGTCTTAATTAATTGACAGGTTATTTGTTCTAAAAAATATTTTTGAGGATATTGTTGAAAATTTCGTCAATTTTGACCTAGTCCGTTGTCTTAAGTGGGTTTTTAATTAAGTTTATGGTAATTCAACGGGGTATACAAGATGTAATCAAAATACAAACTCTAAATATTATAATAATTCTAAACTATGATATTGACGGTTAGAAAATGTCAATTAATAGATAACAAATAATAGCAACATAAAATATCAACCGTTAATGTTGTGTTGCACTTGTTGAGATTTTATGTTGCTATTATTTTGTTATCTGTTGACATTTTTTAACGGTTCAGATCATAGTTTGAAATTTATATAATATTTAGAGTTTGCTTTTTATCACAATCGTTATGATAAGTTACTAAGAAATTAGTGAAATAACCGATAAGGAGAGTATCTCAGGAAATCAAAATAAAAATGATTTCCTTTTTTATTTGACATCATTATCATTGGACTGTTTTGAGAATTTGCACCATTCACAACTGAAGAAAATGGACTATTAATGATTAATTTTGGAAAATGCAAAATAGACAATTATTTTGTTATGATTGCTAAAGTGAATTAATGTTTGTTTTCCAATAAAAATTTATAAATTGTGTTGTTCAGAATGTAATTTATGAATGCTCTTCTTTTTCTTTTTCTTTACGAATTTCTTGGGATTGCATTACCCAGACTCCCACATGTTTTGGAACCGACGTGGCACAAATAATCCATGCTTTATTTTATTGATAAATTCCCAACGTCATTTTGCTGCTACGATAAATTGGACCACTTTTATTAAATTGCGTAAGTCAATAATGTCATACTTATTAATAATTCTCAAATAACACAATAAATCGAAAGAATTATTAATATTTTTTAATATATACTTTCTTAGTCCTATAAAAATAAGAATAGTATTATTTTCTGTCGACCTCATAAAAATATTTCATTTCTATTTATGAAAAATTCTCCACGACTCATACTCATATATCAATTTATTTAGTCAACTACTACTAACTATCATTCTCATAATCTCTCTTACTTTACTAATTAGGCCATCCGCAATGGGCGGACGATGGCACGCCCGATGGCGCGCATCGTCCGCGCCATTAATCGTCCGCCCCCACTGTGGGTGTGTGGCATAGGCCGCGGACGATAGTCGCGGCCTATGCTTCGAGCGCGACTTAAACCGCGGACGATGGCCATCGTCCGCCCCATTGTGAAGGCCGCGGACGATGGCATGCGGTTTCGTTTTTTTATATAAATCTCGTTTCTCATTCAGTTGTGCATACGAGCATATCGACTATCTCTCAACATATTAAATCTCGTTTTTTTTATTATTAAAACTTCGCCGCTTGTTATTTAGTCGTTTTTTTACTCGTTACGTGTTATTTGAAAACAGTTAAATTAATTAAACAAAACAACAAAATGATGATGTGGCGCGTCATAGGGCGCGCCTTAGGGCGCCCCACTGCAGGTGGAGAAGGAGGAGGATAAAAATGCTGACGTGGCGCGCCATAGGGCACGCCTTAAGGCGCCCCACGGCTGATGGTCTTATACGTTAATTCTCGTTTCATCCCTAATGTCTCTATTCATCCTACGTTGATGGTGGGATCAAGTGGAGTCGTCCGCAACCACCCCGAATGATTATATCCATTAATATCGAAAAAAAATTTACTTTGGATCTTCGTATATTATCCATCTATTACAAATGACAATTGTTGCATTCCTTCTACCTTCTAACGTCCTCAACGACTTTTTTCTACTGTATCTAACCTCGTTTTGTCAAGCACCATGCCCACATATATTATTTATCTTTATGAATAGCAAACTATTTAATCGGCCATCGATTTATGTTATTTTTTATATCTTGTGTCAATGTCAGACAAGAAAAGTTATAGTAGTCAACTAGTCATTAATTAATTGATTAATACTTTATACTCTATGATAGACACGTGCGTGTGTTAACCTTCCAACCTTATAAATGCCACCCTAAGTCCTAACTAACATGTTTGAATCAAGTTTATTTTCCTATCTATGAAATCTAACCTGGCTGAGTTGGTGCTTTTCATTATTTTAATTGTTTGAATGTCTCGTTGCTTTCCCAACACAACAGTATTATCCTTTGCGCTTTATCTTATTTTCCCACCAAAGAGTAATTATTTGCTCCTTATTTTTATTTTAATTGTTTGTACGAAAATATATATCTATTCTATAAGATGGTCAAACCGATCGGTTTTCACTATTTACAACGATCCAAAAATATCAATGATTTTTCTAATTAAGTCAGACTGATCAACGTGTCGATTCTTAGTTGAATCTATTTGATTTATTAATCACTAGTTCAAAATTTATAGTAAAGCACCCATTTAATAGTCCTATATGTTTTTTTTGGAATTTTTTTTTATTTTAAGCATAATATATCTAGAATATATGCACCCTTTTCATTTAAAGAAGTCAGCCGTATGTATATACTCCATTGACGGATACTTAAGGACCGTTTGGTAGCTATGTTACGGTTAGATAATAGGACTTATCTGGGTTTAGCCGTGTGTTTGGTAGCTATGTTACAAATCTGCATGACCCGTGTTTTGTATCCGGCCCGGATAAAGTCCACCTAAAAGCCTATGTTTCAAGCAACAATGTAACTAACCATTTGCCTAAGTTACATATCTAGTCTACCTAGTTAATTTTAGGAAAATATAATTTTACCCATCAATTTTATACATAGCTATATATATACACTATACTTTATACGAATAGATACTTTAATTATATTTCAATATAACAAGTAAAAATTAATATAATTAATAATGTGCAATAATATAATAAAACAAGAATTAAAGTATATAATTATTAATATAATTAATGTACGATGATGGATATTTTTCATATAAATAAAGTTATATAATAAAAATAAAATTACTAAATTTAAGTTATGATCATATTTATAATATACTCCATTTTTAGCATTTTATATAATAAGAAATGGTATGCTTGGGTAATTTTCATCGTCAACAAATTGACAAAACCATCCAAAATTAAGGTAACATGAGGATAGTTTAATCATTAAGTTAAACTAATGAGGGTAATTTTGAAAATCCTAATTTTTATCCTTAGTTATAACTTGTTGTACTAAATAGGATAAATCGCAATTATCCTTAGCGACCAAACACTCAATCAAGATAAATTAACTAATCGGAACTACGATAACTATCACTATTTGTATTATGTCTAGTCGAAACATAACATAGCTACCAAACGATGCCTTAGTATATTAGTAGTATTTATTTGGAAACACCAATAGTGCACTCTCCTTTCTATAATAATGAGGCGTATGGTTCTAACTTCATCGTTTGTCTACCAAAAAAACAATTCCTATAATAAAGAGAAAAGATAAATGTACACATGTACATAACCTCCTTAAATTTTTAAATTTAAGTGAATTTAATTAAAAACTAGTTTTATTATTTATTGTATTACATGCAGCAATAAGAAAGAAATGATATAGAAATTTTAAATCATATCGTAACATGATTTTGTGCTTGATTTGAATTAATTAAACAATATTTAGTAAAATATATATTTTTTGTTTAAATATGGAAATATTTAAGTTAAAATTTTAATTTTTTTTGAAGTGTTGAAAAAAGATTAGTATGAAATTTATTTTAAATTAATTAATATTTATAAAATAATTTTCAGTGTAAAATGTTAATTTTTTTTATTATGTACGTACAATTATGTACATTTATCATTGCCGATAATTAAAATAATTATTTTACTAATTAGACACACAGCTCGTGTGATGTTTAATCAAGAAAATTATGGCAATTATGACATACACCGATAAATACTAGTTGATCCAAACCATTGGTAGTTAAAATTTTTTGGAATTGATGTTTCATTGATTCTCCATCCAAACTCACAACCTGATCTAAATGTTGCAGGTCGCCATCATCAATTTCTTCCTCTCATTTGATGCTAGCTCATCACCCTAATATTTAGACCTTTAATTATTTTCAAATTTTTTTGAAGATGATCAATAATACTACTAGTTCTTTATCTACTTCATGACGACTCAATCTTCCGACGTACTGTATTAAATAGAGGAGAAAAATGTTTACCAACTGACTTATATTTTATAGTTTCAGCATTTCCAAAGTTGTTTCTTCATGATTTCCCAAATCATAAATACTAGTACCATTGATTTCAGACACGCTATTTGACATGTGGAAAATAACACCTCTCTCTTGTGGGAGCTTCTTTTCTTGACAATTTTGGAGCCCGTTTATGGTACGAGATGTGTAGTTAAATCAAGGGGAAACTGCCTTAAAAGTCACATACTTTTGTCAAATTTCAGTTTTTCCCATGAACTAAAAATTTGGCGTATAATATCATAAACTTTACCGTATTGCTAGTATTTCCCATTTGACCCGACCCTGCGAATTTCCGGTTGAAAATGTGGCAAGCCTAAAAGCTGAGGTGGATATCGCCGGAAAATAATAAAACGACGTCATTTTCCGTAGACAAAACGACATCGTTTCATGAGATTACACCTTTAATTCGATTTTAATCCCAAATTGCAAGCCCTAGTATTAAGATTTTAATCCCAATTTCGATTGAATTTCTGATTTTTCAGAGATTGTTTCGATTTCAGTTTTGATTTGGGGAGCGGAGGCGATTTAATTTTGCACGAGGCGAATGATCCGAAGAGGAAGGCGGAGTTGGAGCTTCCTCTCTTTCTCTCTGCTGAGCTAAAGATCACATCCGCCATTTTTGTTTCCGACCTAACCGACGACTCATCTTCTCCCGTGAAATCTGCTGTGAGCGGCCTCGTTTCTGCCAACTGAATCCGTTCAATCTGTCGTGGCCAAGGTTGTGGCCATTGGTGTTGTTTTCGAAGACGACCGAGGTTAAAGGCGCTTGCTACATGAGGAAGGCATCCATTCTCTCTCATTTTGTAAATATGGTAGAGCACTAACGCAGTGTGAGCAGCAGCATGAGGAAGGCATCCACTCTCTTTCATTTTGCAGACGTTCTTCATCTATTTATATCAATTCATGTGCCTCTCTCTCTCTCTTTCACTCCAATTTCGTTTTTCGATGACGGGCAGCGCTCAACCTCAACTTGCTGTTCTAATCGCCACTGTGGTAGATTCGAGTTCTAAATCTTCTTCTTGCCGCAAATCTTAAATTCTGCATTGGATCATTGATTGGGGGTGAAATTAGGTAAAGGTAAATTTGAGGATTTTTGGTCTAGTCAGCAATTTTTTTAACACGTCATTGTACATTCAATAGCCACGTCAACTAAAAATGACACGTCAGCCTGCTCCATGGCTAGAAAACCAGTCATGGGAAAACATGGCCAGAAAACCCGTCATGGGAAAACAGTGATAGAATGTAACGTTCATGACATTATAAGCTAAATTTTTAGTTCATGGGAAAAACCGAAATTTGACAAAAGTTTGTAATCAATGAGTAAAAAAGGTACATAGTGCAGAGAACATGAGAGCAAAAGCAGACTTCTAAAATCTTACAGTGAAGGTCCATACCTCGTTTAAAATATGACAATTATAAATCAATTCCATAGTCAATTTAGTGTAATTCAGCCAATCATAACATCTCTCCAATTAGGTTTGAGACTTGAAAAACTTATTACTATTACCAAAATATTTTCTATTTTTCATTAACTTTGAAAATGGTATTCCACGTCTTTCCACTCCCATCCCAAATAGTGAGATCAGTTTGAAAATGGCAATACATTATTGTCGACTTCCCAGACTGTCAATGAACAATAAATGGATAGTCCAACCGTACGTACCAAAATAAATAAATATATTAATATATTTGGAGACATAATGCAACACAATGTACAAAAGTTATTTAAGAATTGGGAACTGTCAATAACCATATTTGGATAGTGTGCAGTTCAAATATTGGCTCTTACTCTTCACAAAGGTACAATACTATACAACACCCCTTTCTTTACAGCCATAAAACTTCAAAAAAGCACAGGCATGCATTTTCCAGTCAAACCATTACTCTCCTTTCGTTAATTTTTTTTTTAAATAAAGAAAAATTCTTACACATATTTTCTGAATTTCTGTAACGCTGAACATGGATAGGTCATGCACTTTTCTGGAATTCTATCAACACTTTATTTTCTAGACGACACCATTTAGCCCTTGCCATGCAACGAATCATAGCCACTTAGTCTGCGTAGTAGCTACCAGAATATACACATATATAGTGTTTCTTGTCTAAACAAATTTATTTATTCAAATATTAAAACCACAAACATTAAAACTTAGCTTTTTTGTTGAATAAGGAATTATAATAAAAAATGGACGGAATAGAGAAAATGAGAAACAAAATAGTAGTACTATATGTAAGGGAGTACGACAAATGAATTATTTAATTTAGTAATAAGATGTCATTTTCGCTCCTAGAATTCACATCTACTAATATATAGGCTACATAGGTTAATTATAGTCATAAAGTTAATATATATGTCAAATCAGAATTTAACGAAAAATTATGAATTTGTAGGCAAATATGCTATTTAATCAAAATTCAAATAAATTCTACTACAATTTTTATACACAAGTATGCAACGATGTCACATAGTGTACAATCTACCAAGTGTAAGAGAGTCATATAGTAATTTTTTAAATGTGATTCTTACAGTTGGTTTTGTGATCGTAGCTAAATGAGCCAATTTTCATTGCTTCTTTCCTATCCTTAATTGTGTCAGGACCGCCTTATAAAGTATCATAACAAAAGGTATCCACAAAAACTAAATTGCTTACATTATTGCCAAATTTTCTTTATATCTATCTAGATTCTTTTATGTTTGCAAATTATTTTGTCTGCATGCAATTTATTCATATACTACTATTATTCAAGAATGACAATTGTGCAGCATGGTAGTAGCATCAACGTTATTAATTTCAAAAAAAATGCGACATCTAGTATATATATAAAATACTCCGTAGTAGCTAGTATTTTATAATTGAAGGATGACAAGAGTGAGATATAGAAAGATTTCCAGATATAGACAGTGTAGGAAAAAAGTAAATCACACACACAATAATACAGAAGTGAGATTTTATTTGTTGGGGTTGGGGGGGGGGGGGGGGGGGGGGGGGGGGGCTTTGCACGATTTCAAGTGGGGACTGCTGGAAAAATTGGCTCAAGTTATATCATACGACATTAAATTTCTGCTGCCCGATCCTTCAATTCATGAATTAATTAGGTTTTACTAGATAAGATACATGTATGTCTCAATGTAATAGTATTTCCCATTTTCTTCCCTGTTACTACGACAAATTCAAATCAACCAGCTAAATATTTTAATAGCATGCTATATTTATTGCAACAATTACAAGACAATAAACAAACATACTTGTATGATTGTGCCACTTTAAGCAGAAGTGCACAGCAAACCATATAATGCACTCACAGAGGGCACACCATAATGAAATACTATCACGAAAACACATTAACACCAGTAACAAAAGGATAAACTGAATCACACAACAACCAAAGGGATGAAACAGAATCACCAGAAGAAAAAAAAGCAAGACAGAAAGAAAGAGAGAAGTCATACAACGACAAAAGTGAACGTAAGAGCATGTGTTGGTGAGAAAGAGTTTTTAGTAGCATAAATTGTGAGCCGAGGAGTATGTTAAAAATGAGTTATTCATCCTCTTAAACGGCCTTATAAGCTGGAAGGGTTATCCACTCATTTATAGAAGAGTTAGATCACTATTTTGTCGATGTGAAACAATAAGGGGTTTCAGTACACCCCAGAATGTGTGAGGGGTGGAATGACCACTTTGATATCATGTTAGAAATAGACCATTGGGTTGAGAAGTTATAATCACAAGATGGATTTGAATAGAGTGAAAGAGATGTAGATTTTGAATGGATTTGATAAAATTGAATGATGTGAGGAGTAAATTGAATAAATGCGGAAATGGTATATGTATATTTATGTGAAGATATATATGAATGGGGAAAAAAGCAAAAGAAAATGTGTTTCTGAAGCACGGATCCCAATGGAACGATGCCCAGCATTGCTTGCTGGAACTCATTCTTTTTGTTTAGTTTAAATGGCCTTGCTTTGTTTTCTTTACATAGAGAAACAAAACAAAACAAAAGCAAAAGATACAGAGAAGACTCTGGGATTTTGGCTTAGATTTCGTCTCTCCTCCTATAAAACAAAACACACCTCCCACATTTCAATTCACAAAACATCATTAGTGCATTCGTTTCCAATCATTGACATGCTTCCTTGCTCCATCTGAACAAGCAAACATGGGCGATGAAAGTAACAACAACAACAACAACAGCAGCAATTGGTTGGGATTCTCTCTCTCAGCTCCAAGCATGGACGACAACCACCACTCCTCCTCTAACGCCGTCTCCACTCCCGCCCCAATCAACTTTTCCTTCAACTACCCCGGTTTCTGCTACGGCGACAACCCCAGCTTCTACTCCCACTTAACCGTCATGCCTCTCAAATCCGACGGCTCCCTTTGCTTGATGGAAGCCATCAACCGATCCCAGCCACAAGGCACCTAGCTATCCCCTCTCCCTCCCTTTGCATGTGTGTAAAATTTATAAAATAGTAATGTGTTATTGCATTGACTGCAGCTCCGAAGCTGGAGGATTTCTTCGGAGTGGGCCATCCCCATCACTACCAAGGAGGAATGGCGCTGAGCCTCGACAGCATGTATTACCACCACACCAACACTCAACCCACCGCCAACACCACCGGCACCGATTTCCTCAGCTCTCTCCAGGAATATCCACTTTACTACGCGCCGCCTCCGCCGACGCCGCACAAGGAGCCTGACCACCCTTCTCCGCCCGACCAAATATCTGGCGGAGAGGCCTACAACGAGCTGCAGACTCTCAGCCTTTCCATGAGCCCCGGCTCACAGTCCAGCTGCATCACCGCCCCTGTTGTCGTAGCTGACGCAGTCACCTACGACAACAAGAAAAGAGGCCAGGACAAAGTCGATCAGAAGCAGATCGTTCACCGCAAATCCATCGACACATTCGGCCAGAGAACCAGTCAATACAGAGGCGTCACCAGGTAATAACAAACCCCTTTTTTTCATTTTTTTTTGTTAAAAACTATACTAATAAGAATGGTTCAAAATCAGACATCGATGGACTGGGAGATACGAAGCTCATTTATGGGACAACAGTTGCAAGAAAGAAGGCCAGAGCAGAAAGGGAAGGCAAGGTTAGTGTGTTTTATTTTATTTTCAATCAAACTATGCTAGTATAAGTTTATTAATCATGTGACTGACTAATGTCCTGTTTTATTTGCCATCAAATTGATCCTGGTTGGTGTGGGGCGATGGGGACGAATTCTCCTTTTGCAGTTTACCTTGGTAAAATGACTTTAGTAAAAACTCTGCTATTGTAATATGCTATTTTGAGTGTTGGAGTGTTTCTTGTTATGGAGTCTGATTAATGTTGGGCAATTCAGGAGGGTATGATATGGAAGAAAAAGCGGCCCGGGCTTATGATTTGGCCGCACTCAAGTACTGGGGACCGTCCACACACATCAATTTTCCGGTTACTTTACTCTCTCTTCACTTTTCCGTTACCATTTTGTCTTTCTTTTACTAACTAATCACATCCACAGTTGGAGAATTACCAACAGGAGCTGGAAGAAATGAAGAACATGAGCCGGCAGGAATACGTCGCTCATCTCCGGAGGAAAAGCAGTGGCTTCTCTCGGGGAGCTTCCATATACAGAGGAGTCACAAGGTCTAGACATGTCCTGTTTTTTCTGAACTTGATAATTTGGTGTTCTTGAAATTGTGTAATTGTTATTTAGCAGACATCATCAACACGGCCGCTGGCAAGCCCGCATCGGCCGCGTTGCCGGCAACAAGGATCTCTATCTCGGCACATTCAGTGAGTCGGACATCATTATTACATTATCTTCTTCAAACTTCATTACTCTTATTTTTGTGTGATTTTATTATCACCAATAGGTACGCAGGAGGAGGCTGCGGAGGCGTACGACGTCGCGGCCATCAAGTTCAGAGGCGTGAACGCGGTGACGAACTTCGACATCACGCGCTACGACGTGGAGAGGATCATGGAGAGCAACGGCCTTCTTCCCGGGGAAATGGCGCGACGGAACAAAGAGGTTGTCGTCGTCGCAGCCTCTTCTTCGAACGACATTAATGCGGAGCCGGTTGTTGTGGCGAAGGAGTGTGAGTGGAGAGTGGCGCTGCCTAATGGCATGGGCGAGGCGGGGAAGATGTCCGCGCCCTCGTCCCTTGCCAGCTCGAGGGAGGGCAGCCCGGACCGGAACAATGTGCTTCCCATCCAATTTCCTGCCCTGCCTAGCAAGTTTTTCCCATGCCCCACGGGGGGCGAGGGCGCGGCCGCGTGGATCCCTGCGGCCGGCCCAATGCGGGCCCAGGTGCCTCTCTTCTCCGCATGGGCTGCGGATGTTTAGTGACACATTTTCCTTGTTGGGATGGATGTGTTTTGCTTGTACAAAAAGGAGATATTATTACAAGGCAAATTAAGGGGTGGTTTGGTTTGATTTGATGTAGGATTAATGTTGTTAGCAATTTGTGTAGGAAGGTCCAAACTTTTTCCAGTAAATCGGTTTGGACAGCTTTGAATGAAATTAATGGGCTTTTTATGAATGATGATTAGATTTAAGCTCCAAGGAGAGAAAGAGAACTTTTACTTTTGTAAGAATGATTCTTTTGACTTGGCCATAACTACTAGTACCAAAAAAATCAATTTCTCTAGTTTGGTGGAGCTTTCCATGCAGAGTAAATATTTCATCTTCTTCTTTCTTTTCAATGAAAACTGGTTTTGGCATTTAAATCAAGGTGTGACTTTTGTGATGTCTAGTCATATTCAGAGCCCCTACAAGGAGTTAACCATGGGAAATGTTTCCTCAGACCAAACATGATTATTTCAGGAATTAAAATGTTGATTAAGAAGTAGTGGTAATTACTAATTGTGTGGCCAATGGTAAAAAAGGGCACTGAGAGTGGTGTCCAATTTGGGTATATATGTTACTGTAGAGTGAGAATGATATATGTATGAAAGCCTAGATTTTTGCAGGCATATGCAAGATATGCTGTCCAATTGCAGAGTGTGATATTCATTGCCCTATCATTACATTTACAACCACCGCATGAAGGTTTTCCTCAAAGGTTGGTAATATTATTGCAACTATCATTTGCATATTCTGACTTCCAATTCGCAATTTGCTTACTTTCCTCATTTTCCCTATGCCATGCACTATCTCAAATTGCTCCGGCCAATGTAAAATTGATTAGTTTAATGTAAACTGATCACTGAAAGATATGCTGGCCAATAAATAACAAATTATTGAGATAACCATATCACAGAGATTTGGCAACATATACTGAAATTTACCCGATACATCCGTACCAGTGAGTGAGGACTATTCTTACATTTTGATTAATAGAAATTGCTATTTTACATTACCACCTTTATATTTAACTTGTATATTAGGTTTGGTCGAGAATTGTAGTGAATCTAGTGCTGCGAAAATGGGATATTGCATATGGCATTGTGGTTATAAAAACGCATTAGTCATCAAAATGAAAATAACAGCTCATTTTGGGATTTTGGGCTCACCCTTCATGTCTATAAACTTTTTCCTTGCTAATGAGATAAGTCTTATTCTCCACTAACTTTTTCTTTGCTCCTCTCTTACTTTACTAATTATATTATTTTACATGTGTCAATTCCAAATATTTAAATGCTTTTTAATTGCAAAGTCAACTCCACCTTAGTTATATACATTTCAATAAGGCAACGCCTATGATATAATTTAGTGAGAAAAATTCGGTCAAAACTTGAGAAAACCACAAGCACAATCTCTAGCTTGCAATGTGTTTTTGAGGGAAAATCTTGTTATATATAGAGGGGAAATGGCAAACACTTTGCTTGCAAGTTACAAAATTATGAAATTTTCTACTTTAATACTTGTTGGCTCACTCCTCCAACATATAGCGCACATTCATTTAAGACATCGTTGAATCCAATGGACTGATTGAAGTGCAAAAATTGAGATTAAAGCATGTATGTCGTAAAATTTGGAGTGACATTGTAGATCCAAGGATATGTTTTGATTTCTCTATTTTAATTTCTAGAGTGAACTACAAAAATGGTCCATGCACTATGGGTTTATCTCGCCCATAGTCTCTGGACTTTAAAAATATCGCCAGACATCCCTGGACTAAGGGTTTATCTCGAAATCGGTCATTTTGCCATTTTTGATATGAAAATACCCTCTTGAGGGTTTGGGCAGTTTGTTCTTTTTACACTTTTAACATTTTAAATATAATATTATTTCAGTGATATATTATATCTGATATTATTTCAAAATTATCATTTTTCTTCCCTTTTGTCATCCTTCACTTTATTTCTTTATTTCAATATTAGATTTAATTTTATAAAATTAAATTTTAGATTACAATTTTTAAATATCGATAAATTTTTATTAATTAAAATTATTAATTCATGGACACTATAAATACTGATTAAAACTATTAATTTTTATTATTTAATATAATATTAAGTTGAATCGAAGAAGTACAGAAAAATAATATTAATCATGATTGGAAAATAAGAGTTATTCTCTTAGCTTCGTTCTATTGTTATAATTGCTTGTGATTATATATTATGAAGTTGACTAAAATTTTGATACTACTAAAATTTTATATAGGAGTATTTTGTTTAAATTTTCTAGGTAATTTTGATTGTTTTCAAATAAATAAACGAAAATTATATTAGTCTTACATTAGATGCATATTTATTTCACATATGATCTATTTATAATTAAAACTATTAAATATTAATTAAAACTAAGTTGGCGTCGACATACCTTATTGATTAAATATTAGACACTATCAAATATTGATTAAAACTATTAATTTTTGTTATTTAATAATTTTAATAATAAAAACAAAATATTGTTATTTAAAAATCTGAATTTAAAATTTAATTTTATAAAATTAAATCTAATATTGAAATAAAGAAATAAAATGAAGGATGACAAAGGGAAGAAGGATGATAATTTTGAAATAATATCAGATTTAATACATCACTGAAATAATATCAGATTTAAAATGTTAAATGTGTAAAAAGACCAAATTGCTCAAACCCTCAAAAGGGTATTTTTCGTATCAAAAAATGACAAAAGGATCAATTTCGAGATAACCCTTAGTCCAGTGATGTCTGGCGATATTTTAAAGTCTAGGGACTATGGGCGAGATAAACCCATAGTCCAGGGACCATTTTTTTAGTTCACTCTAATTTCTAATAAGAGCGAACTACATAAACGATACATGATCTTTCACTTTCGCACATAAATGGTACCTGATCTTTATTTTATATCGTTTTTGACAACTATAAATCACATTTTTGATACCTGATGCTATTTTCACCCCAAAATGGCCTCTAAACAAATACATTTTCTCATTTGTGTCATAGAGGATATTTTGGGCATACACAAAACTAATACCAAAAGTGATATTATAATATCTTCTCTCATTCTCCTCGCTCTTTATACTATTATTATTAATTAATATTAATATTATTGTTTTGATGTTATAAATTAATAATTATTTATATTTTAATATCTTTCAAATATATTTAAATTCCGACTATAGTTACAATTGTATTTAACCATTATGATAATATTATTGTTACAATACTAAAAACTAATGCTAGTAATTAATAGTAAATAATTATAGTATAATTATCTATATTATGAATCATATAATACATAATAATAATAATAATAATAATAATAATAATTAATATTTCATATTAAATTAATAACTAATCAATATAGTCTTAATAAAAATTTAAAATTGTGAATTGTATTCATATTGATATAAAGAGTTGAATATTTTGAGTAAGGTTAGGTGTTTCAACCCTAAAATGAGTATAAAATATTTAATAAAAAATATTTAATTATTTTAATTAGATGTTTTGTTCTTGATTTATATTATGAATGCAATTAGATGTATGTATAAAAACAAAAAGAAAGAGAAAAAGAAGAAAAAATAAAAAAGAGGAAACATAAACTAAGGAGAAAGAAGAAAGAAGAAAGGAAGATAAAATATTAGAAAGAAGAAGAAACTAAAAAAGAAGTAAGAAAGGAAGAAAAAAAATCACATGTTTGGTACCTATTTAATTGAAGTTTCCAAAAATATCCCCCATAACAAAAAAATCACATATTTGGTACCTAGAGTTATATTTGTCATATGGTACAAAAAAAGATATAAAATAAATATCAGGTACTCCCTCCGTCCCATGCTACTCGCACTTTTCATTTTAGGCCGTAAATTTGGGATTGATTTTTTTGTGTAATTAAAAAAGAATTTTAGGTGTAATGAGACATCACTTAATAAAAGAGCTCTTAACTTAAACTAACATATTAATTAAATGCATTAATTCTAACTTAAATTATAAATAGTGTAAGGACTTTGTGACGAGCCGAAAAGTAAACGTGCGAGTAGCACGGGATGGAGGGAGTATCATTTATGTGCGAAAGTGGAAGATGATATACCATTTATGTAGTTCACTTTTCTAATAAAATCAAAGACATTACACATTTAAACTCAACTTAATCTATAAAGTAAATGAAAGCGTGGGTTACGAATTTATTCTTTTAAATGAGAATAGATAGTGTGAGGTGGGCCTGGTAGTCAAATCAGAGAATCCAATTTATGACCTCGGCTGAAACCAACTCTAAATGGAAATGCCTCCAATGCCAAACTTTCGATACCTTGATTTGACAACCATGGATTCGGCAATTATTGGGTGTTCACAACTTCACTCTGGTTTTTTCTTTCATTTTATTTATGTGAGGAGAATCTTGGTGAGGGTATATTAATTTTGATCCACAATTGGCGAATTATTCGGTATACTAAGCTTCTTTGACACAATCATTCAGTCATATAGTATTCGGAGTACTAAAATTTATTAAAAGTAAATATCACTCATCGTCTCAAAATAGGTGACTAAGGCCATCCACAACGCTGTTCTTATACCGTTCCTTAAACCACTATTTGAGGGCCCCTACTTTTTTACTCCATTCCTTAACTAAGGAACGGAACCTGCAACCCTCCGTTCCTTAACCGTTCCTTAAATTACTATTCATTCAATTTTATTTTTTTTTATTTCCAACCCAATTCAATTTAAATAAACACACTTTAATAAAAAACAAACACACTTTATTAAAAAACACACAACATTAAAAAAAATTCAACTTAAACTTAAAAAAATAAAAAAGTACACAATTAAAATCCTAAAAAAATAAAAAACACAAAATAAAAACACACAATTAAACGTAGGAAAATAAAAAAACTACTCCGCCGGCGAATCATCCTCCGGAGGCGGTCGAGGTTTAGGGGGAGGAGGAAGACCAAGTAGTCCTGCCATATGCACAATTCCGTTCCACCAGGCCGTGAATTGGGCGTATGAGAAGCGGGAAGTGTCCGCCATTGTGGCGGTTATGTACGCCACCATAAGTGTGTCCGAGCCTCCCCGCGAGCCCGATCCCGAGGCCGACTGGCTTGATTCGCCTCGGCCCTTCCTCGCTCTAGCCGCCTTCGCCCCTTGCGGCCGACGGCGCCCACGGCTGGATCCCACGTATTCGTCGGGCGTTGGATCCCCCGTACCCACAAACACCAGCGGTTCACCTTCGCTGGCCTCACCGGTGTCACCAGACGAGTAGTTGCCGCTCGCCGTGTGTTTCGTGCGCTTTGAGGTTGAGCCCGAGCTCGAGCGGTTCACCCTCGCTGGCCTCACCGGTGCCACCTTTCCTCGTCCTTGACGAGCTGCCAAATATCAACATATTTGAACTGTAGACCGGTGTTCTGGTAGAAGACGCGCAAAGCCGCCCTCAGAATGTCGGCGCCCCAAGCTCCGCTTTGGTAGTTCGCTGCTTCGGCCGAGTAGATGCCGCAAAACTTTTTGACCTGTACGTCGACTCGGCCAAAGTGAGCACGGAGCATTGTATATTTGCGCTTTCGGGCCCCTTTCGGCTTAGTCTGGTGGTAGACATCACGGACCTTTTCCCAGAAGCACTTGGCGGCTTGTTGGTTCCCGACGATGGGATCGTATGAGACGGTGAGCCAGGCGGTGTACACCGCCTTAGTTTCTTCGTTGTTGTACGGATGCCGGCCCAGATCCTCCTGTTCCTCCTCCTCCTCCTCCTCGGGTGCCTCAGACGCAGCCCTAGAGCTTCCACCGCCTCGGCCTCCTCCCTGGGTGGGTTCAACGGGGATATCCTCCCGAATCTGGGACAAACCCTGAGAAAGCCGCGAGCCGGGTGGTCGAGCGTAGGCATCCACATCGAAAGTGGGTGGTTGGTACCCAGCCGGCGTCGACGACCCGGAACCACCAAGTGTGTTGTACATGGTCTCCCAATCGCCGAACGCGTTGAGATCCCACCCACCGGAGCCGCCACCGCCGTAATTCCCGTCGCCGGACATTTTGTGAAGGAGATTGAAATAGAAAATTGGAGAGGAATTGATGTTGATTTATGAAGAGTAGATGTGTAGTTGTGTGTGAAATGTAATAAATTAGGTGTATTTATAGAATAAGAAAATAAAAATAAAAATAAAAAAATTAAAAAAAGTTTTAAAAACGGTAAATATGAACACACCCAAATAAAATATAGTTAGTCTTCTAGGGTCCCTCCCCATTAAAAAAAGTTTTAAAAAAAACTAACATGTCACAAACTAAAAATAAAATACTTTGATACCAAAAATATGAACACACCCAAATAACTAAATTAATAATTATTTTAAATTATTTATATTCAAAATAATAATTATAAATATGATTTATAATTAATTTGTATTGTGTTGGACTCCACGAGTACCACTTTGTCTATAAGAGTAATAAAACAACATCGAAGATATTGAATTTGATATCCTCTCACATAGATTGAGTAGTATTCTTAATTAAAATCAAAATGGCAATTTATTTGAACAAAATCGATTAGAATAATTATACTTTTCATATGAAACAAACGGTTGTTGTACTTGAAAATTGAATTTCATACAGATCTAAAATGATACTACTAGTATCTTATATCCATTGAAGTGATAGAAACTAAAATATAGTTAGTCTTCTAGGGTCCCTCCCCATTACACTTTGCAAAATTATTCTACAACAAATTTGTCTGAGTGTTTCATGCACATCAATATATATTCACTTTCAATAATCATAACCTTCGACACCATGAGACAAGTGTGGGTCGACTTTGCTAATGTTTCAAACTTTCAATTTTGACATATATATACACACACGCATTTGGCACATCAATTTCCAGCTGCATAATTCAGTTTCTTTTTTTTTTATGTGCTCTTCATATTGACGTGTGGTTAATTCTGGGCCTGACAAACTTAAATCTTTTGAGTTGTAAAGTAGTTACATTTCATTATTAACAAAAGCATTAATTAAAAAGGTTAATAATCTAAAACATGCTGAAGAAAATTGAGGGAAGGATAATGTGTATACAGTGCTCTATAAAGTGGGAATTCAACTGTTCAATTCCACTTAGAAAATTAGGAATAGAAGAAGCTATTAGTTCTTGAGCAGAAATGGCCAGGTTTTGGGTTATGTAGGATGCACCTAAATTTTAGTTTATTACCTACCACAAATGTGATTCATGGTGCTTAGAAATTCAACATATGAATGATTGAGGAAGGGCAATCTTGAGTTCATAAATCACAATCCAAGCAAGCCCTGATTAAAGGGTTATGTCTACCACCTTGCAACACTTATATATGGTGTCCCAAATGATAATGGTACGAGCTAGTGACACAACATATATACTAGTACTACTACTACTTAGATAAGATAAATAAGAACATGTGATGGACGATACGAGTGAGCCAAATCAAATCCGGATCGAACCCTAGCATTTCGGATGACTCAATCTGAACCCTTCTGTTTTGTGAAATTTGAAATTTTTTTGGATTTATGTAGTTTGGTCTTTCAAAACTTCGAACCTCAAATATCCATTACATGTGAGTAAGCAAAGATCCACAAAACTATACACAAAAAATGATTCAGCAACAACTGAAATCGACTTAGACAACTAAAAAATCAATTTTAGTTTTCTTAAATAGATTATTTATCGTTTGATTGTTGTCGAATTTGTGGTTAAGGTGTTGTTTTTTTTGTTTTATTCTGATCTTATGGGCTTATGGCTATTTTTGACAATAGATTTGATTTAATAAAAAACTCAAAAATGAAAATTTCTGATGGACTGAAATTTAAAATGTAAAAGTTTGAAGTTCGTTTTTTAAGCGAAACGACTGAATGCACACCTCAGAATTCAGATTAAAGTTGATTAATAACAATCATGTGATTTAAGCACCATCCCAATCAATTGAGTGCACTGCCTCTTCCTCTTTTGGGATAGACTTAACTAGATTGAGGAAGAATTTAGTTTAATACTTGTTGAATTATTGATCTTTTAATACTCCTAATTGTCTCTAGCTATACATAATTACAATATTTTGTTGAACTATTGAGTATTGACCTTTTAATGGACGTATCACACATTAAACTCATGTAGCATAACTATAATTAAATACCCAAACTATCACAGATTCACAGTCCCAAAATTCGAAATCTGACTAATGAAGGATTAGGTTGCTCATTAGACATTAAAAAACAGACATTGTTTTGATGCTAGCTCATAGTATCATATATTCTACGTTATCATTTGACAACCCAAAATTCTTCATGTAACCAGAAATTGAATTTCAGTACATTTATTGTAGTTTTGTGATATTTGGGATATATTATTGTAATTATGGATAGTTCAATATATTTTTTCTTGTCAATACTTTGAATATATGATTTTAATTTTATGTATAGTTAGAACATTTTCATAAAATCTATAATCAGGTAACTTTTATTATAAAAGAAAAGCCCAAGCCCCAAAAAGGCGAACAGACATATATCAACATCCATTTAAGAACCTCACAACACAAAAAAGATAAATTCAAAAAAGTCCAAAAGACCCCTTAGCCAGCAAGCCAAAATTAAAACAGCAAGGCTAATTCTAAAGAAAGACGAAAAGTGTCACCCCATTCGTGTCTCTAATAACACTCATATATTCTATCGGTGAAGTAACAAGGCTTTGTTATGTGAGAAATCGAAGAGCTCTCAATCTCTCATACTCCCTCTTTGCGATAGCTCGGATACTATAATCTTCCTCAATCATCAATAGAGTTCCAATTTTTGTTTTTAGATTATAGTATAAAGAGTATTAGTGAGTTGTTGAATTGTGTATAGCTAAAGAAAATTGGGAGAAATATCAAATGGAGTACTACATAGTGTAGCTCTCCATAATGTTTCCAAGTAACAAACATTATTTGATTGGAAGTAAGCAAGACCAAGGGACATATGTCGCACTCTTACAAGAATGGCTTGTCTAAGATATTCCCACAACCTATCCATCTATCTCTCGTGTGAGATTAGATTCCCTTCTTTGCTCCTAACAACTTGATACTATTATATTGTCTGTTGGAGTTGGACCATGTATTATGTAGTGGATCTTCTTTCAAACTTCATACACACTTCTTGCTAATACCATTACTTTTAAACAACAGCTCCTAATTTGCACATCAATCTTGGTAATCTTATTCATCTAATCTTTGAATTAGGCGATCTTGACAGGACTAGTTGGATGTTTGTTTGCATTTGTAATTTGCAGATTTCACTTCCACAGTCAAAATCAGATTTCTTCCTTTATTTTCAGACTTTTGCTAATTTTTTATGTATATGTAGGACCATTCTAATTGATGTATGATGAATAAGCAAGCTAAGTGGAGGGCAGAATGGACCATGCCACTTTGTGCTACTATATTGTCTTTTTTGTATTGATAGCCTAGTTTTCAAATTAATTGTGTGTATTTACTTTTAGGTAATTCAGATCCATAAAGGTGAAATTAATAAAGAGTTGAATACTTGGGAATTAATAATTGTATCATAGTTATTAGTTAGAGTTTTCAATTAAAAAGCTCTAATTAAGAGAACTAAATAAAGCCAAATTAGGACACGACATAAACCCAGAAGCCAAATTGAGGTCGAGAAAATGATGATTTTGCCTTATTATAAAGTCCAAAAGAAATTTGGCATTTATGAATTAGGGGACAACTCCTCCTCAATCCTCACGCGTGCTTAACTTTGTTTGCATAAATACAATGTCTAAATCTCTCTCTCATTTTTATCTTTCCGCAAGAACCGATTTCTTTTGCTTTTATTGTGTAAAAATACATATGCTCCAAAGCGAATTTGTTTTACGAATGATTAGTTGACTGCTTAAAGCGTTTAATCACATTTGATTTTGAATAATGCATTTCTAAATAAATTTTTTGGTATTTCTCTTTCTTGCCTTTTCTTTCGGTTGAAATATATGCATGCGTATCTTTTCACATCTAATCATATTTTTGTTCAAATATTGGCTGCACTATTTCCAAGAGGAGCGTTTCATTTTGAATTTAATTGCCAAAAATAACATATTCACATTATTTTAGGACTTTTAATTGCAATAATATAATTATATAATACTACTACTATAAATCTTATGGAATTATAACATTTTTAATTTTCAGCAATAAAAATACTTACTATCGTAATTTAAGTATTTAACTTTTTAAAAACCATAAATTATAAATTTGGGTGATGTGCTATTTTCACAATTTCTGTGTACTATCAGTTGTGATTATAGTTTAAGATTGATATATTTGTGACCAAATACAGCAAATAATTGGAACGATCCGGGAAGCAAAAGGATAACTTTATTTTTTATTTAATCATATATTGTGAATAAAATTTTTGTATGGTCAAATTTCTTTTTGTTTAAATTTCAGTAAAAGGTATACTCCTCTCCTTTGTGAAAATATGGCATCTTCAATGAGTTATGAAGCCAATGATAGAGCATCCACAATAGTGGACGAGCCGGCGGACGAGCGACCGACGAGCGCGTCGCGGACGAGTTGGACGGACGACTCCTCGTCCGTCGGATATGTCGCTCGTCCGTGAGCTTGTCCGTCGTCTCGTCCGCAATTGCGGGTCCTCGACGGACGAGAGCAATTTTCATTTTTTTAAAATTTCAACTCTATATATTCAGCTCGTTGCACTCTAACGCATGTATTGTCATGCACAACGAGACCCCCGTTCGGCTAGCGGCAAACTATACAAATTCAAGGCATACTAAAATTGTTGTTGTTTATGTTGTTATTTTTTTGTTGCATTGTACACTATTTAATTTTTTTTATTTAATAAAATTATTATTGCATTTTTTTCGTATTCATGTCGAAATTTTAATTCCGTATTATTAAAATGTGAATTTGTTTGTTGGGATGTCCTAGTGCTAGTCCACTATTGTGCAGTGGTCCTAGTGATGTGGCAGTGGGATGGGAAGTCCTAGTGACGTGACAGAAGGTGTTTTTGAGAAGTCCTAATGCTAGTCCGTGGAGAAGTCCTTCTTATTGTGGATGCTCTCCTGATCAAATCTTGATTGATTCACAATTAAGTCACGCTCAGCTACATTTATTCAAATCAAATCTCGAGTAGTAGTAATTAACAATTTTTAAATAAAAATGATCAATTATATTTAAATTTAATTAGGTAGATTCACAAAAAAGTATCATGCTTTAAAATATTGGGCATGAAAAGCTCAGTTTCGTGGACAGCATGATATGTATGTTAATGATGAGTTTCAGTAGTGGTGTAATGCAACTACCAAATATATTTACATATGTTTTTCAATTTATATAGTAATTTAACAAACATACCATAAATAACAAACACGTAGTGTTATAAATAAGATCTTGGTATCCGCATTATAGTAGTATTTTATTAGTAAATAATAGTTTGTTTTTATAAATTACCAGTTATTTGAATCAATGAATGGGGTTAAGTCTTCGCGACAAAATTGACCAGCAAAATAATATCTAAGCGAAAAATAAGCTTCTATAAAATTATTGATCTTCTATGCAAATAATCATTTACCGGTAAACCGTAAACGAATACAGATGAAATTAAAGTGGCCAAGATTCATAACAGGGTGGATCGGTACGGTATACCGTATACCGTACTGAGAGTGTCATACAGTATACCATGCCGAAAGTAGCGGTATGACAAAATTCCATACTGATACTATAGTCCGGTATACCGAAAATTAGGTATGATAATCTTCAATACCACTATCATATCGTTATTACGGTATACCGAAATACAGTACGACATACCGTAATACCGTTATACCTATTATAAAAAATTCTATTATAATTTTATATCCAAAATATTTAAAATAACATTTCCAAGTGTTCAACTATTTGAAAAAAAGTCCAAAATAATAAAACTTCGTCAATCCAAATCCAAAACAACCAAACCTATATCCAAAATATTTAATTAGATTTTGTGTATATATAATTAGATTTTGTGTATATAAATATTTAATATTTTAAATTTGTATGTATACAGTATACATCGAAGATTCGGTATACCGTGGTATATCGCATGTACGGTATATACCGAAGATTCGGTATACCGCGGTATAGGATATTTGATACCGTTACCATACCGAAAACTACGATATAGTGAAAAACCAATATTTTCAGTACGGTAAATCCGATTTTTTGGTATGTCGGTATTTTTCTCTACCCCTAATTCATATAAGTACATAATAAAACTATAATCAGGTTGATTCACAAAATACTTTAAAATATTGTTAGAGTCTCTCATCCAAGTAAAAATATACCCTCAGTCCACCAATACTTATCATTTTCTCTCTCTTTATGTTATTTTTTGTTTTTCCCTATCTTATTTATTCTACTTCTATTAATAAAACTTCAACCAATTTTTCTCTCTCAAATTTTACTAATTTTATACTACTATATTAAAATTCACATTGCACACTACACTACTAAAAGCATCACCCATCCATATTCCATACACATCTCAATACTCAAAATCAGGCCATTACTTTGTTACATCATCTGGCTCTTCAAAATATGCATCAAACTTAAATCTAAATAACCTCATACTTCAAATCACACCTCAATTTAATTTAAATAAACAACTCAAAAATAACAATAACTTCAGAATTTAAAAATACTAAACAGCTTAATTGAAAATCATGAACAACTAAATTAAAATTGACAAAACACACAAATTAAAACTCTTATTTACTTATGTAATAATTTGATCTCTAAGTTCAACAGGCATCTCTTGATACCCATGGTCTGTTCTCCTCGATCATCGACTAGGTATCTCGTGCTAGATATCAACTTCAAATTGTAGTATTTTGTGACAACATTCTTCCAAAACATTTTGATATTTGTTTTTGTCAGGATTGGGTCATCCAGGTCGTGTAGTAGATTTGAACCAACAATTTGGACTCATTAGACCATATTTATCAGCAACCCCCAACCCAACCCAACCATCCACTTTTTTAATATTTAATTCATTTCTATCTCCTCCACATCAGCTTCCACATCATTAATATTCATTCAACCCAACCACACATATTTTCACGGTTTATCAATAACCACCCAACCACACTGATAAGTCGTATTCTAGGCCTTGGTTACTGGTCAGTATGATGTGCAAAATTGATTATATCTGCAAAACAGTTGCTCAAAGTGTGCAGGTTAAGTGTTCAAGCCAGTAGGGAAGTTTCGGAATGTTCAGGTGAAAAAGGGCGCTAGCATGATCTCATACTGATCAGTATTCGTGCTGAAACGGCTTGAGATGGAGAAGACGGATAGCTGGGACGGATTACTGACATACTTGGATTTTACATGATTTTAGAGGGTGGTTTTGTATGAATGTGATCATATTTCGTCTATTATTAGGCGTGTTTATATCTACTTCTCTATTATGTTGGTATGTTGACCTTTTTGTTAAGAATGTGTAGAAAAATGTGTAAAATAGGTGGATATGCAGCAGCCTTGGTTTGAGACAATTCTTCTAGAGATTTTGAAGTCCAATCAACACCCACTGCATATCATTCTCTTCGTCTTCGAAAGAGCTTCGCGTGGGTATCTCAAACGCCCTAATCGGAGTTCGGATGAGAGAGATATGGCCGATCTACGAAAGCCGCGCACAGGTAACCCGGCCGGGTTAATTTACAGTGCAAAAATACAACCCGGCCGGGTTGAGCCAGAATCCAGCAACTGTCCTAAAATGGTGACCCGGCCGGGTTGAATTTCCAGTTCAAAAATACAACCCGGCCGGGTCGGATTGTCTGACGCGTCTGAAAGCTGAAAACGCGATTTTTGAAGGGAAATAAGAGGAGAAGAAGCCTAGGGTTCATTCTACATTCTACCTACCGCCTACCACACGCACTCACACCCTCAAGAACACCTTTGAGAGAAAGATTTGAAGATTGGAGACTCTATATCGGAAGATTGAAGCTTCATTCCATAGATTGATCTCACAGGAGTACTTAGTATCTATATTTCATGTATTTGTTGAATTTCTTTGTGTTGAATATGATTTTCTTCATAAACATGAGTAGCTAAACATCTCTTGTAGAATTCTTGGTGATGATGCACTAATTTCATAGTTTTTATCCGATTGATTTTGTTCTTGCCTTGCTCTTGTAGTTATTTGATTATTCTTGGGTTTATTCCTTTCAATTGCTTGATCACCACTTGATTGTGTAGGATTAATTAGATTAATCGGTAGATGAAATAGTTAATCCGGAAAGAAGAATAATTCACACCTTAATACAATAGAACTCGGGAGAGTTGAGGTTTTGAGTGAGGTCATTAACCTAATCAAACTTTTGGGAGTTAGAGGTTTTAGGATTAGAAGGGGACTTCAATTCTAGCATCTAATCTACAGGTTTCTCACCTCGGGAGGGGGTTTAATCTATAATCGTGGTTGACTTAGTAACTCTAGAGACACCAAAAGGTAGGGCGAGTCAATTGGATAAGAGCTTGGATTTGTGCATCGGATCCTTGAGTTCTACAATTTCTCCATATTACCTTTCATTATCACACTGTGTTTTCTTGTTCTTAATTGTTACTTGCTTATTATATGTTTTTATTAGTTGTTAGAACAAACCAAACTGCACTTGATTGTCTAGATAGTAGTTGATCTTTGTTCGTGGTAGTTAAGTTGATACAAAATTGTCTCTGTGGGATACGATACTCTTGCTTACTGATTGCTACACTAGCCCCGTACACTTGCGGGTATAACTTGTATTAAAATAAGTTGAGTCAATTACCCATAATTGAGGGCAAAGAAGTCATCTCACCGCAAGGTTTTACCCTAAAATCAAGGGTAAGCCTCCCTATAAAAGGAAGCCACTTGGAGAGAGAAATGAGACACATTCACTCATTCACCACCATCTTTAGGTAGAGAGTTCTCTCGGTAATACCAGTCTTTCAGCCGTGTCCCGCTTCTTGCCTCGCCGCAGCCATGATCACCTGACGCCCAGATGTTCCCGGAGTTCCAGTCATCCTTATTCCAGCCAGCAAGATCATAGTTTAGGAGTTCCATCGCCCGGAGTGGCAAAAACACTTTTATCTCGCTTTCGTAGTTTAATTTACTTGCATATTCCTTACGTTGGATCTTGCTGCTTTTGAATTTCACTGCTTTGAAGTATTTTGTTGAAGATCCGAACAATGTTTAATGCTATGAAGTTGATTTCTGTTCAGTTTGTCGAGCTGCTTTCTTTATTTTCTGCTTAGTTAGTTAAATCTAGAGGTTCTGGTCGTTTTGAGTATCGAATCGTGTGTTTCCAGTCAGTAGTTTATTTCTTCGAGTTAGCATGATCTGTTTACTGTTATTTCATAGAGGTTTGTTTCATGCAAGGTGCAGTTATGTGTTTCTTGTCTTTTTCCATGCTGATCAGTAGGCGGGATTTCAGTTTCGATGTTTGATTTTCGATTTGGAATTTTTTACTGTAGATCTGTGTTCGTGAGTTATTAATCTGCGTTTTTATGATGCTGAATCTGGTTTGTTTTCTGATTTTAGTTTGTGGTTGTTGAAGAAGATGATGTCCATATCCAAGTTTGGGACCACTTTGCTTTTTAGATGCTTTTTGCTTTTTGTCCTTCACCTTTAGTACACCCTGCAGATCTGTCAGCCTAGTCACCACAACTACCACTTATTCTCTGCTTTTCTGTTTAGCCTTTTATAGTAACCTAGTACTTTCCGCATATTTTCTGTTACACCGCATCCACCATAATTCCACGTACACTACTACATGTCGACCACCATTCACCCTTCCTAGTCAGTCACCATCTTAATTTCCCATCTAGGTAGAGACTCAACCCAAGCGTGGTAGCTAACCAACCTTTCCAAATATCACCGCGGTAGTTTTAACGCACCATCTCTGTGGGATGCGACCCCTACCTTCACTATACTACCTAGTAGAAGAGGGTTGAGGATTCTTTGAAACCAGGGTCTAGGCTTAGTTAGGATCTCTATCCTGACCAGTAGGATATATCCTTGCTTGAACGACACCTACGCACCCCTGTTGTCTTTCAAATGGTGCCGTTGCCGGGGAACGAACCCGGGTCACCCGCGTGACAGGTGGGAATACTTACCACTATACTACAACGACGCCATTTGACCATTGCATGGCCTAAGTGTGAGGAGTTTTGTATATATGTGTTTTGTAATTGTTGGATTCTGCTTAGGTTTTAAACTCTCCCACTTAGCCTACTTTATAGTCTAAGTGTGAGAAGTTTTTAGTTTTCAGCATGTTGCTTTTGTCTGTTTGTCTATGTGTCCATCATACTGGCCATTACCTTTTCCACTTCACAGCCCTATCTGAGGGCAGACACTTGTGAAGTGGGAGGGGGGACGCAATGACCAGTATGATGAATGTGTATATGTGTGGTCTTTGTTTGTGCTTGTGTTAGTGTCCTGTTAGGTATGTTTTTTTATTATTTTTGTGTGATGATTGGGCTTAAAACTCAACTGTCTTGAGCTGACGGTGAGGGGAATTGAGGGAAATAAGACTTGCTGGAAAACAGAAACCACCCCCCTTAGTACCTCCTAACCAGGATAGATGATGCGAGTATGAAAGAAAAGCCCATACTTAGAGCCAAACACGAAAGCCCTCTTAAAATGTGAGTTATAAGCTTTAAGTGGAACCACTTTCCACATGTTTAGAAAAGAAAAGAGCGGCTGCCACAAATTGCCTAGGGTGAAGTGACTGCGTGTAGCAACACTGAAGGCAGTAGGAACCCCCCCCCCAAAAAAAAAAGAAGAAAAAAAAAACCACCTTTAGAACCTCTTTTCTAACTCTTTATACCCAGATAAATACCCCTAGCCACTGGGACTGTGTGTGTGCAAGGCATGAAGCGAATGAAGCTTACTGGCCAGAAAGGTGTATAAGAAGGCAGGAACCAGCTGGGCACGAAAGTTTGGAAGAAAATCGGCCAGGGAGTCATCCCAGGCCCAAAAAGAAGGTATAAGGGTGGCAAAGCCACGAGAGAAAAAAGAAAAAAAAAAGAAAAGAGAAGAAGAAAGAATATGAAGAAAATAGTCAGAAAAAAAAAACTCGGCCACAAAAAAATTGAAGAAGGAATAAGGGTGGCGAAGCCACAAGAAGCTACTGACCAGTTGGAGATCATAACCAGAAGCACCAACCAAGAAAAGCAACTAACCAGAGGCCCAAATGCACACAGTTCCCCCAAATCAAATAAAATAGAAGTTTTTTTTAACCTTAGAACCTTAGGAACATCCACCCAAAACACTACAAACCAATAGCCCCGTTACAAGCCTTTAAGCCCTTCAGTTGCTGCCAGTGAAATCTAAGTCCGAAGCAATTGTGGTTGAGCATAATGAGAGAATGCAGTCCTAACATTCCTGGTGAGGTATGGGTGACTGAGAGAACCTAGTGTTTGGCCGATAGTGTGGGCGATCTTGACAAGCAGATATACTGACTAGGAGAGAAAATGGGGGCGGCGGAAGTTCAAGGCTGTCTAAGGCCGGATTGCACCTGATCCCGAGGGAAGGGATGGTTGAAAATATAGCCCAATCTTTGTGTTTAGTCTTTCTGTGTTTCGTTTATGTGTTTCTTTTCTGTGCTTGTTTTTGTGTTTTTTGTTTTCTCTTTCCGTTGTAGCCTAGGGTCTAGTTTAGGATTGAGTCGGTCAGGGGATTAACCAGGCTAGAATTCGACTTATTTCTTTTTGTTTGTTCTTCACGCTTGAGGACAAGCATTTGGTAAGTGTGAGCAGTTTGATAAGTCGTATTCTAGGCCTTGGTTACTGGTCAGTATGATGTGCAAAATTGATTATATCTGCAAAACAGTTGCTCAAAGTGTGCAGGTTAAGTGTTCCAGCCAGTAGGGAAGTTTCGGAATGTTCAGGTGAAAAAGGGCGCCAGCATGATCTCATACTGATCAGTATTCGTGCTGAAACGGCTTGAGATGGAGAAGACGGATAGCTGGGACGGATTACCCATAATTGAGGGCAAAGAAGTCATCTCACCGCAAGGTTTTACCCTAAAATCAAGGGTAAGCCTCCCTATAAAAGGAAGCCACTTGGAGAGAGAAATGAGACACATTCACTCATTCACCACCATCTTTAGGTAGAGAGTTCTCTCGGTAATACCAGTCTTTCAGTCGTGTCCCGCTTCTTGCCTCGCCGCAGCCATGATCACCTGACGCCCAGATGTTCCCGGAGTTCCAGTCATCCTTATTCCAGCCAGCAAGATCATAGTTTAGGAGTTCCATCGCCCGGAGTGGCAAAAACACTTTTATCTCGCTTTCGTAGTTTAATTTACTTGCATATTCCTTACGTTGGATCTTGCTGCTTTTGAATTTCACTGCTTTGAAGTATTTTGTTGAAGATCCGAACAATGTTTAATGCTATGAAGTTGATTTTTGTTCAGTTTGTCGAGCTGCTTTCTTTCTTTTCTGCCTAGTTAGTTAAATCTAGAGGTTCTGGTCGTTTTGAGTATCGAATCGTGTGTTTCCAGTCAGTAGTTTATTTCTTCGAGTTAGCATGATCTGTTTACTGTTATTTCATAGAGGTTTGTTTCATGTAAGGTGCAGTTATGTGTTTCTTGTCTTTTTCCATGCTGATCAGTAGGCGGGATTTCAGTTTCGATGTTTGATTTTCGATTTGGAATTTTTTACTGTAGATCTGTGTTCGTGAGTTATTAATCTGCGTTTTTATGATGCTGAATCTGGTTTGTTTTCTGATTTTAGTTTGTGGTTGTTGAAGAAGATGATGTCCATATCCAAGTTTGGGACCACTTTGCTTTTTAGATGCTTTTTGCTTTTTGTCCTTCACCTTTAGTACACCCTGCAGATCTGTCAGCCTAGTCACCACAACTACCACTTATTCGCTGCTTTTCTGTTTAGCCTTTTATAGTAACCTAGTACTTTCCGCATATTTTCTGTTACACCGCATCCACCATAATTCTACGTACACTACTACATGTCGACCACCATTCACCCTTCCTAGTCAGTAGGACACCATCTTAATTTCCCGTCTAGGTAGAGACTCAACCCAAGCGTGGTAGCTAACCAACCTTTCCAAATATCACCGCGGTAGTTTTAACGCACCATCTCTGTGGGATTCGACCCCTACCTTCACTATACTACCCAGTAGAAGAGGGTTGAGGATTCTTTGAAACTAGGGTCTAGGCTTAGTTAGGATCTCTATCCTGACCAGTAGGATATATCCTTGCTTGAACGACACCTACGCACCCCTGTTGTCTTTCACACACTATTATATATTTATTTTTATATTATTTTTTAATACTATTATTATTACATGAAATACTTATTATTGTAAATTTATCGAAAAACGTAATAAATGACAAACTAAAATTTATAAAAACAAACAAATAAAAAACATAAATTACAATCATTGAAATACGAATTTGAAAATACATAATTGGTGCTCATACATAAGATGAAAACTAGACATTCAATTGCAATTGCCGAATTTTGCCCATATATGCTCTACCAAATCGTTTAGCTGAGCTTTGTGAGCTTCTCTGTTTTGAAGTTGGGCTTTATTTTTCATGTAAGAAGCTAGACTCGCAATCCTATTCGTAGAATATATGAAATCATTATTCGCATCTCCATCTTCATTCTCACGACTACTTTGTCCAAGTCGATCTTGAATAAATTTGAGAAGGGTTAACATTTTGGGAAGGATTGAAGTTTTGGGAATGGTAGAAATTTGGAGAATCGGAGAATATATTATTTTCATCATCCTCCATAGCTAGCAACAGAGGAAACTAAAAAAATATGAAATTCTATTAAACAATAAGGATTATAGGAGGAGAAAAGATGATATTTTTTTGTATGCAAAGCTATAGTAAATGTGGTCTCTATTTATAGAGGAAGAAAAATTATGAATTTTGGTATAATTTTTATAATTTTTAATATAATATATTAAAGATATATAAATTATTAAAAATAATAATATCAGCCAATGAAATTGTGCCATTTGGCACAATCTCATTGGCTGAGTGGTGAAAGGGGAGGAGAGACCTTTCGGTCTGTTTGAAGAGAGAGGCCGACCTATGTCAGAGAGAGACCCATGTATTGATAATTTTTTTTAATTACAATAGTGACGTGGCGGTCGACCAAGTAGACCGATAAACTTGGTCTTAGAGAAGTACTTCTTCGTACCGCCACTTTCAGTTGGCTTCTTCCCTTTTTACTTTGGCCAAAGGCCTTGATGATGTCATGTCAAAGTCTTTGTAGTCTTTGACATTGAATCCCGACAATGGATAGGAATATCGTTTGACCACAACAACATATGAGACATGATATTGTCAAGCTTGATGTTCTAACTTGTCGGTTGAGCTGGATCCCAATCTCTTTGCCCAACGTAATTGTCGACATCTTTTTGTGTGTTGGGGTCGAGATTGGAATCTTGACTGTTGGATTGATTTGAGATAAAATAAAGATTGGAATACTGAAAACGAGAATTTGATTTGAAATAGAAATGGAAATGATACGTGTGTATTTATAGATGTACTACTTCCTTAGTCGTATTCCATTTCTGATTGTCTCACGTTACATGAGTAATTTCCATTCATTATTTATTCTGTACTACTATTATTTCATAGTTACTTAATTATTAAACACTATTTTTCTTAAATCTTGTGTCAAAAGATATGACTCAAGTAACATAGAAAAGAGATACTCCCTCCGTTATAGCCTAATTGAGACGTTTCTATTTTGAGACATGAATTTAGGTAGGAGACTAATTAAATGATTTGCTCCATTTATATGAGCCAAGATCGAACCCAATGCTTATAAGATAAGGTGTTTTAACCACTATGCTATCTATGTTGGTTCACTTGTACTAGTACTTATTTTCATTGTGAATAGTTTAATATTATTGATAATAAACGGCAAAAGTGGGAAATTGTAAAATATGTGATGGATGATGCATATTAATTGATGGTCAATTAGAGAGAAGAATTAGTAGAGCAATCAGCATCCCCCGCAGCCGTGTTATTACTTTCGGTGCTGCCCCTGCCCACCAACATCTGACCTATATATACACTCTACCTCTCTAATTTTTCAAATATCTATATGGTTTCATTACACGCATCTCCATATTCCGATTTCAACACCCAAATAAGCATACAATTATAAAAAGAAAAGAAAAAAAAGATAAAGATCGCACTACTAATTACATTTGATTACTCCTCAAAACACCATCACCATTCACCATTATCTCTAACCCCCCCTCTGGCATTTCAACAAACAGTTGCCGTGCATCTTCTTTTCTTTATGTGTTAAGATTAGAATGATGGGCATCATTTGGGGCTGGACTGCCGCCGCCCTCCTCCTCCTCCTCCTCTCCGCCGCCTCCGCCGATCCCAACGACGAGCGCTGCCTCACCCACCTCAGCCAGTCTCTGCAGGATCCCCTCAGAAATCTCCAGAACTGGACGAAATCCACCTTTGCCAACCCTTGCCAGGGATTCACCTCCTTCCTCGAGGGCGCCATCTGCAACAACGGCCGCATCTATAAGCTCTCTCTCTCTAACCTCTCTCTCAAGGGCTCCATTTCCCCCTTCCTCTCCAATTGCACCAATCTCCAAGCACTCGACCTCTCTTCCAATCAGCTCTCCGGCCCCATCCCCCCCGACCTCCAGTATCTAGTCAACCTCGCTGTCCTCAATCTCTCCGCCAATCACCTCTCCGGCGACATCCCGCAACAATTGGCCCTCTGTGCCTACCTCAACGTCATCGATCTCCACGATAACCAGTTCTCGGGTCTAATTCCGCAGCAGCTAGGGCTTCTGGTCAGGCTCTCCGTCTTCGATGTCTCAAACAACAAATTATCCGGTCCGATTCCGTCGTCGCTCGGGAACCGGAGCGGCAACTTGCCTCGCTTCAATGCCAGCTCATACGCCGGGAATAAAGGCCTCTACGGCTACCCCTTGCCGCCGATGAAGAGCAGCGGGCTCTCCGTCCTCGCAATCGTCGGGATCGGGCTCGGCAGCGGGCTTCTCAGCTTGATTCTCAGCTTCACCGCCGTCTGCGTTTGGCTGAGAGTGACTGATAAGAAATCGGAAAACGATGAAGGAAAAATCAGCCAGCTTATGCCCGATTACTGAGATCGATCGCCATTCATTAATTGCTCGGATTTGATTGAATTTTGCAGGTATGCTTCTATTTTTTCCCTTTTTAAATTGTTAATGGGGATTATTATTGTAATTGGGTAGGTTTAGGTTTAGGCATTGCATTGCTGCTTCTATTTTCTCTTCATCTTGTGATTCTTTTCCTATGTTTAATTAATCAAGCTTAGTAATTTTCTAGTACAAATATGTAAAGCAATGAATGAATTTTGGAGTTTTCAATGCCATCTCTCTCTCCCAGCCAGAAATGTTGGGTCCATAATTGAAGGTAAGAAGTAATCATATGGAAATATCTCCTTTTCCACTTTGGAGTTGGGACTCTCTACCAATTTCCTCTTCTTTCGTTTTTTTCAATTTCATTCCATCCATAAGCTTTGTTAATTTTGTAAATATTCAATAAAATAACTATTCAGTCCAAATTTTCTTGCGGAGACATTCAGTCAACTCTTATGATTTCATTATGTTTATTGTTTCTGAAGCTTATCTGTTCCCTTTCTTTTTTTCATTCCTTTTTCTATAGCAATGTTATGTAATGAGAGAGTACATGAATTTTGGGCCCCACTGTACATGTTAATTTTGTTTTTTTAATGGTTTATATGATGACAATGTTATATTGAATTGGAAACGGAAATTGAAAAATTAATCAAATTGTTTAGTTTAATTCGATATGGGATGCTTTTGATGTCAATTTCACGGGTCTAGTTTCGTGGCCCAAAAGCTTAAATTGATGTAACTTTTACTTTAAAAAAAATTAATTAAAATCTATGCCAATGGGTGTACACAATTATAAATTTAGTTCAAAGAATGATTTTTTTGGATTTGTTGTATTATTCTATTTATGTTTGGTGCAGATTAAATAAATGTAGAACGTGTTCCTCACTTTAAAAAGTTCCGACTTTCTATAAAAAAAAGTTCGATTTAGGCCATCCACAATAGGAATAGCCCAGCAATAGCCCAGCCATAGCCTAGCCACTGCCACATCATCAGCACTAAAAATCCTCCTGCCACATCATAAATAGCTCAGCCATAGCCTAGCCACATCATAAATAGCCCAGCCACATCAATAGCCACATAACTAATAACAATTATATAAAATGACATAATTAACAATCACACAATATACGGAATTAAATTTACGCCACAAAAACGAGAAAATTCACTAATATTAATAAAATTTTAAAAGTATATTAATTTAAAAAAATTACATAATTAAAAAAAAAACTAACGTCGTGCAGTCCTCCGCGCCCATAACTCTTCAATTAAATCCTTTTGGAGTCGAATATGAGCATCCGTTTGGCGCATGTCGGCATGTGCTTGGAGGCGGCCGTCTTCATCGTGGGGTACCCCACTCCGTACGTTAGGGGCGGCTACGCCGTGGCTTGGACCAGCTTCATTATCGTCGTTGGCCCAATCAGTCAGTTGTCCACCTTCATCTTCGACAATCATGTTGTGCATGATTATACAGGCGTACATTATATCAGCAATGCAGTCGACGTGCCACAAACGCGTTGGCCCCTTAACTGCCGCCCATCGAGCCTGGAGCACACCAAATGCGCGTTCCACGTCCTTGCGCTCCGACTCCTGCCGTGCCGCAAAGTAGGCCTTCTTCTCATCTCCTGGGTATCGGATCGTCTTCACAAAGACGGGCCACCTTGGGTATATCCCATCCGCCAAGTAGTAGCCCATATCATGTCGGTTGTCGTTGGCGACAAAACTGATGGCCGGACCGACACCCTGACACTGCTCGTTGAAAAGTGGCGACGAGTTGAGGACGTTGAGGTCGTTGTTCGAACCAGCTATCCCCACCACTCCCACCACTACCACCGGCGTTACTCATTTCTAGGTGTTGATCTTGTACAGAAATTAAGATAGAAAGAGTACTCGTTAATACAAGTGGTGCGAATGAAAATGACGGGCAAGTCGCGTATATATAGTGTTTCGGAAACAAAAAAAAAATTAAAAATTCGCGCTAGGCTGTGCGCTAGGCGATTCGGACGCTGCAATAGAGCCTAGCGGATCGCCTAGCGCCGCGGAACCGCCAAGCGCTAAGCGGTTTTTTTCCGCGAAATCGGCTAGGCGGCTGCAATAGTTCGCCTAGCGCACCGCCTAGCGCCGACGCTCGGCTAGACGGTGCGCTAGGCGCTATTGTGGATGCTCTTATAATTTAACCTTTATTGCGTTTGGATAAAAATATGTTTTGAATTCTCCACGTTATTTATTCTGAGTTATAGTAGTATTCCGTATTTCTCGCATCGCAAATATTTTTTGTGTAGTTTGAGGCATAATCACTTTTTTAATTAATAAATGGACACAAAAATGAAAAAATATATAGATCACTCGTTTAGCTTGGGAGAAGGTGAGCAATGGAGTTTGATCAAACGGGACGAATTACTTCTTATTTAATCACTAAAATTGGGGCTAATGTGAAAGTATCTAAACAAAAATATATGCAACTATTACAAATTGTGGTTGGACAATGTTTTCTATTTCTTAGAATACACACACATAATAATAAAATCAAGTATGAAATTAAAATGTAGTGTATTTTTTTTAAAAAAAAAACTATTGAACCTTTTGATAAACAGCGAAGAGCATAGCTGTAGTTAGAGGAGCAGGAAGTTCGGTTTAGGCATGATTGAGGTTGGTGGGTTAGTGGCTACTTTGGTTTGTCATGACATGATTTTAATGATCTAAATTGCTTTGACTTCAATTATTTTGCCGTTGTTCATGAAACTTTATCACATGTCGTCTCATAGACATGCTCAAGCACGCCTATGGGTGTCCAAAATCCTTTAGCTCGTCCTTGAAAATTATGGGCACCACCGATGGCTTATATGATCAAGTTCGTAGTGTGTCCCGTAAACGTTGGTTAATTTTGACTTTTTAAAATTAATATTAATTCTTAATTTAAACTATAACTCATATTTGAGTTTTTTTTTGTGATTTATCTCCAGTTTCTTTCTACATTTTAATTTTTTTCTATCTAAAATTATGTATTTTTCATTTAAATTGTGTACTTTTTTTATTTAAATTATGTACTTGTTTAGCTTATTGCTTATCGTCTAACATGCTCAACAAATCAATATGGTTCCTTCACGACATAATTCGATTGAATCCAATTGGTCTGCAAAAAATGACAATTTAAATTAAATTAATAGATTCCAAACTAATAAAAATGAAATAAATTGATGAATTTTAAACTCATTGAGTTCAATGGATTCCAAACTCATTCCAATCAATCAGAAAATAAATCCAATTAATTATAATCAAATAAAAAAAGAATTTACAAATTAAAATTAGTTTCATTAGAGTTCTTACCACTCCGCAACACATTCGAAACAATTCTTATTTGGTTCTTATCAATGTATGAAGTTTTCATGGACACCTATGTCGGCATGGGATGTGATCAATTGCTGACTCTCCTTAAATTGATAACTATAATTAATTAGAGATTATATAATTTTTAGAGATCTAATGGTTTATAATTTTCATGTGTAAATTCATTTTATTATTATTTAAATTTAAAAAGATAAGAATATCTATCAAATTTATGGTTTTGGATCAAAATGTCAATATAGAGTATTAAACATATCAATATGATGCCTTGAATATGTCAACACAATTTTGAAGACAATTTATATGTATTATGTTGACATATTATAATAGCTATATTGACATTAATTGCTTCATGAAAAATATGAAAATTCAAGATTTTTTTTTTCAAATTTTGACATCGAACATATGCAAGTGCGATCTCGTTAGAATCCATAAAATTATCGTTAATTTGATATATGTTGTGTGAAAAAATAATTTTAATTGAGATAGTTATATGCATTTAAAATTGTGAGATATTTTTTAAAAGTTAGTTGTAACCAATTTGTTGTTAATTGACATAAATACCTTAATTGATATTTTTTGTGCACTTTATTGATACTTGCAATTGAAGGATCATGACCTCTGATTTAAAGATCTAACACACCCCTATTGGTAGGGTATACTCCCTCCGTCCACGAAAAATATGACCCATTGTGAATGACACGAGTTTTAATGTTAAATTGGTAAAGTGAGAGAGAATGGAAAAAAGTAAGAGAGAAGTATGTTAGTGGAATGTGGGGTCCATATTATTAGTAAAGTGAAAAAGGTAAGAGAGAAGTTGTTGAAAACTTTCATTTTTTAAATGTGCTCTATTTTTTATGGACAACCAAAAATGACAAATGTGCTCTATTTTTCGTGGACGGGGGAGTACTTTATATATACAAAAATCATGCTTTAAGCCTATTAGGAGCAGGCTTGTTCAAATCTCACTGAGTCACTAAAAATCATGACAATAGTTTATAAATGAGAGTTTTCGGAATATGAGTCTCAATTCGCTAATATTTCAAAATTTAGGATTAAATTCGTTGACCTTCAGAAAATGGGTTCGAGGTATGCGAATTTTTCTAAATAAGGAATTTTTACTTTTTATCTTTCTCTTATTTTTTCTTCTTTTTTCTCCCCTAACATTTATCAATTGACTAAATTGCCCACCTCAAATTTGACCCAAATTATGAATAAACAATCAAAATTTCTGCCGTCTCTCTACGTTTAAATGAATAAATTCTGTTTTTATTTGCCCGTAGGGGCAACGTAGTTGGCAACGGAGAAGCAGATCTTGCTGCAATAAATAAATTTTGTATCGGTTCTTATCGATAGAGCTTAAGGGTGGGTAGGTACGGTATACCTTACCGTATACCTTACCGTAAATTCGGTATGCGAAAAAATTATACCTTTATCTTACCAAAATTTTCGGTATACCGAACTTCGGTATACCTTATTTTCAGTATGGAGAATTTTCATACCGATATTGTACCAAAGTTCGGTATGTCGTACCAAAGTTCGGTATACCATACTTTTGCGGTATACCTTACTTTCAATATCAATGAAAATTGAATATTTGACTTTTTAGAATACTATTTATATTTTATAGTAATTTAAATAATATACGGGGTATTAAATACTAGTATATTTTATTAATATTATATTATATTTCATAATAAATTTTATAATTTTAAAATATATAAAATACTTTATATATTATTATATTCATATTTTACTATATATACCTTAAATTACGGTATATACCGAATTTCGGTATGCCGCGGTATACCGCAGTATATAAAAATTCATACATTTACCTTACCGAAATATTTCAGTAAGGTATCATACCGTACCGAAAATCACGGTATACCGAAAATTCGGTATTTTCGGTATTTTTTCGATACGATAAGGCCGGTATTTCGGCATTTCGGTATTTTTCCCCATCCCTAAATTAGAGCTACCATCACCTACTATATTGAAATCCCAAACCTTCACTGGTAATTCCACGACACCATTGTGAGTTTCAATACATGTTTGAATTTTTAATTCCATCCCAACTAGATTAAATTACAAACATACTCCAGATCCATGTTAATTTGTGTAAAACGCAATTGCTCAAATATTCCTACAATAAAGCCTCATAATCAGCAAAATATATGGGACTATTTCACCGTGTGACTTTCCACTTGAGCTACGCAATAGAATGCGGTGAAGTACAGGCGGCGGCGCATCACAACAGCGGCGAAGGTTCTGTACCGAGAAATTTTTATTGTTTTTTCTGGGTTTGGGGTCCAAATTTGAGGAGTAGTTTGGTCTTTTGATAAATGTTACAAGGGAAATAATAAGAAAATAGAAGAGAAAAAAGATTAAAAAACATAAATTCCTTATTCTGAAAAATTCGCATGTATCGATCCTATTTTTTGAAAGATCAACGAATTTAATCATAAATTTCGAAATGTTTGCGAGTTGAGACACATATTCTGAAATATCTCTTTATAAATAAGGAAAGAGAATGAGATCACAGGACTCCCAATTTTGTACTAAGGCCATCCACAATAGGAATAGCCCAGCAATAGCCCAGTCATAGCCTAGCCACTGCCACATCATCAGCACTAAAAATTCTCCTGTCACATCATAAATAGCCCAGCCATAGCCTAGCCACATCATAAATAGCCCAGCCACATCAATAGCCACATCACTAATAACAATTATATAAAATGAAATAATTAACAATCACACAATATACGGAATTTAATTTACGAGACATATACGGGAAACATTAATAATACTATTAAAAATTTTAAAAGTACAATAATTTAAAAATATTACAATAAATAAAAAAAAGTACAATAATTTTTTAAAAAGTACAATAATTCACTCCTCGTCGCCGTCGTCGTCTCCTCCGTCGCTGTCGCCACCATCGCCTCCGCCTCCGTCGCCGCCGCCTCTACTCCCGGCAGCTTCCCTCCGTGCCGCCTCCAAATCCTCCTGCATGCTCAGGATCAATGTTTGAAGCAAACTCTTCTCCACGGGGTCCACCGCCGCCCGCCATTCAACCATCGTCTTGACCATCTGAGCGCGCGTTTGTTGACGCGCGAAGAATTTGAGATCCGCTGTGGATTGGCCAAGGGGGGATGCCGACTGGACCTCCTGTGAACCCCCGGCGACCCCCATCGCCTCCCGTTGAGCCCGCCTGTGCCCAACCGGGCTAGTACGGCGAGCAAACGAACGAGGGGTCGGGACCTCCTGGGCCGTCTCAGGGAGGTCGTGGGAACCACCGCTACTGCCGCTGAAATCACCGGAATAGTTCAGCCGTTGCTTCTTCGGCCAGCCATAGTCGACACCTACTCGGAACTTCTCGGAGTCGTTCAGCACAAGATAGCAGTTCCAGTAGGTGAAGTCCTTGTACACCCCCTTCAGGGGGAAGGCTTTCTGCGCTATCCTCCTGCAGTCGTCCTCAGTTTGCCCACTGCTCATCATGCGGAGGGCGTTGGTGTACAAGCCCGAAAATCGGGAGACCGCAACCCTGATTCGGTCCCACGCCTTCCGGCAATCCTCCCCATTGCGTGGCCTCCCCTCCGGGCAAAACCTCTGGTAGGCTGCTGCTATCTTGCCCCACAAGTTGACGATCCTCTGGTTGTTCGAAACGAGAGGATCGTCGCAAACACTCACCCACGCCTTGGACAGCGCGACGTTCTCCGCGTCCGTCCACCTCCTCCGTACCGCGTTGTCGTCCTCACCCGGCTGCGAGGACTCGCCGACCCTTTTCCCCTTGCCTTTCTTCTTTGGGGCGCCCCGACCCCGCCCTGCGCCCCCCCGTTTGAACGGGAGCATCCGGAATACCGGAAAGATCTATCCCCAAGTCATCGAAGGAGAAAGTGTCAAACTGGGCCGGAGGCGCAGCCTCCGTTGGCGTCGATGTGTGCGACGAACCAGTCGAAAAATCAACACTGGGGCGATAGACGTCCCCCGGCGTCCCCTGCGTCGCCGGTACCCCCCGGGCATCATCTGCATTCCGGGTGCCCACCCCGGCATCTGGACACTGGGTGCCCACCCCGACATCGCCGGAAACGCCCCCGGCGGACTCCCCCCCGCTGGTATCCCGGGCATCATCTGCTGCCACGGGTTCATGTTGTAGTATGGGTGCATCTGACTCGGGTGCATCTGACTCCATCCACCTCCCACGAGGATCGGGGGAGTTTGAGATCCGCTACTCCCTGAAGTAGGCTCGTTATTGAGATCCATTTACCGTTGTTGATCTTGTACAGAAATTTAGATAGAGAGAGTACTCGTTAATACAAGTGGTGCGAATGAAAATGACAGGCAAGTCGCGTATATATAGTGTTTCGGAATAAAAATAAATAAATAAAAATTCGCGCTAGGCGGTGAGCTAGGCGATCCGGACGCTGCAATAGCGCCTAGCGCCGCGGAACCGCCGAGCGCTAGGCGGTATTTTATCGCGAAATCCGCTAGGCGGTTGCAATAGATCGCCTAGCGCACCGCCTAGCGCCGGCGCTCGGCTAGGCGGTGCGCTAGGCGCTATTGTAGATGCTCTAAATGAAAATTTTGAAATTTCCCTCTTGGAATTTTCAAAAAGTTCATTCTTTCTTATACTATGATAATTTCTCTTCCACCATAGGTTTTGAAGTTCGAAAGTTTATTACCCACACAATAATCGAACTTTTGAGTAGGGACAATTAGCTAGAAGATTCAAAGTTGATTCCAACTGATAAAGAGACACAAGTTGCAAGCATTCATCTATATAAAAAGAAAGATCAACATGAAATTATTTGCAAAACATGTCAAATTGCATTGTAGATTTAATTTCGTTAATTAACTAGAAAATTTTCGAAAATCATCCTATGAGAGCTTCATAAATTGGGGATTTGATATTCCACATGTCACGCTTAAACCGGAACATTTCTTTTTTGGCAAGAGATTTTATATAATATTATTGTTTAAAAGTTACGTAAATAGTAAATAAAGTAGGAAAGATAGTAAAGTCTAAATTACTCCTATATTTCTATTTTGAGAAATATTTCACTTTAAGACTTTTAAGTGGGCACATTCGAAAAAGGACAACTTATAAATGGAATTGAGAGTATTAACTAATTAGGGTGCTATAGGACATTTTAAATTTTTAAGCGTTACAGTTGTGTGATAGATGAATAATTTTATTTTATTTATTTTAAATAAAATTGTGAAATAATTTTTTTTTGAAATAAAAAATAATATAAGTATATGGGCTTCGAAATACCATACCAAATACTATTAGAGAGATATAGAGACAATATCATATCCACTACTAAGTATCCCAATTTTATGAGTCCCAACTTTGAGAAGTAAATACTTTTATCATTTAATGATAATATGATGAATATAGTTTGACAATGTACATACCCATATTTTTTAAAAGATATTTGACACTTTCAATATCAATAAATCAACATGATTTATAGTTTAGAGGAATATATATAGCGGAAGATAGTTTATCATATAAATGAAATATGCTAGAATTTAATTTAGTTATTATATGAAAAAATAGATACTACTAACAGGGTACTGTTAGGTTGAGATTTTTTAGCTTAATTGAGAATTGAGATGCATTTTCAGCCGAGTATCCACAACATTTTCGAAATGTCAACTGCAAGTAGATTATGTCAACTCGAGGTATTATCGTCAATAGCATACACATCAAATGTCAATAGCCTATAGTTGACATTATATGTGTGTAGTTGACATTATATGTGTGTAGTTGACATTATATGTGTGTAGTTGACAAAAAAATAAAATAAAATAAAAAAACTAAAAAAATTTTTTAAAAAAATTTAATTAAAAAAATTATTTATTGAATAAAATATACCATGAAATTACCATTCTACCCTTTCATAATTAATTAATCTAAAAATATTTTCCATGTGGCAAATTTTGGACTACTCATTTTTATTACTCATTTAATAAAAATGAGTGGCTGATAATGCATCTCAATTCTCAATTAGGCTAAAAAATCTCAATTGATCACAACCCTACTACTAATATTTATCACTATAGATTTTTTAAGGGTAAATTGCTTATAAAATGATGAACTTTTACAATAGTTTGGTTTTTCCCGTGAACTTTAAAAGTTGCGTAAAAAATCATGAACTTTACCCTCGTGTGCCGATTTTCCGAGTCGGGTATTCCGGCTAAGCATTGTGATGATGTTTGCATTTATGTTGACATGGAAGATGATTTGGATGTTGAGTGTGTTTATTCTCATTCTTCTTCCACTTCATTTACCCTAACCCTAATTAAAAAAAAAAAAAAGAAAAAGAAGAAGATCTTCTCCTTCCTCACTCCAGCGCCGCCGCTGCCACCTCCAGTGCCACCGCCTGCCGCCGCTCCGGTGCACCACTTGCTCCTCCCGTTCTTTTCTTTCTTTCCCTCCTTTCCCCCTCCTCTATCTCTCCCACTCTCGGCTTCTTCTCGCCGCCGCCGCCGCCGCCGCTGTGGGAGCGGCGGCGCTCCGTCGCCCTCCGTCCCTTCCTCTCGCTGGCTTCGCTCCCATCATCACCATCCACTGCCGACCGCTCCTGCCTCTCCTCTAGAGACCACCGTCGACCGCCCCTCCCTTACCTCTCAATCCAAATATTCAAAGGCAAGATCCCCAAGTCAGAAAAGGATGTGAAGTCGTGGCTGTTCGGATGATGATGTTCTCCCCAGCGGCGCTAGAGGAGTTTTAGGTGATGTTTCTACCCAGCGCCACCGCCTGCTGCCGCTTTGACGCACCACCTGCTCCGGCGCACCACCAGCGGTATAGTCGGTGAATTTTTTTTAATTTTTTTTCAACAAACACAAAATGACGTCGTTTTGTGTTCCGACTGCCTAGTCACGCTTCCGACTGCCACATAGGATAAGTTTATGCCGGAAAACTATCGGGTCGGGTCGTTTGGGAAATTTGCACAACCCAATAAAGTTCATGATTTTTGACGCAACTTTTATTGTTCACGGGAAAAACTAAATTATTGTAAAAGTTCATGATTTTAGAAGCAATTTACTCATTTTTTAAAGGAAAACTTTGAAAAATAAGTTCTGTGGGCTATTATATTCAAAATAATTATTGTTGGGCCTTAAATAAAGTAAGAAAAGATAAAGCCTACAGAAAAAGCCCTAGAAAATTATAAATCCTTATTTACGTATACCTTCTCCCCCACACCTTTCACTCCAGAATTCCTAGCATCAATGGCGAAGAGAAAGCGCCAACCTCAAAGCGACAGGAAAGAGCAAGAAAAATCAGAAGATAAACTGGAAATTGAGAAGATAGAGCAAGAAGATACAGCGGTTGTTACATGCGAAGTAGTAGAAGAAGAACAGGATGACGATGAGCGGAGCTTCGAAGATTTGGGCCTCGAAGCCCGCCTTGTTCGCGCCTTATCGAAGAAATCAATAGAGAAGCCCACTCCAATCCAGCGCTTTGCTATCCCTCTCATCCTCGTATGTATTCTTCGTAATTCATCTAAATTTGCGATTAGTTAGTTTTTTTAGCTTAGTTTATGTTTCCTGTAACGCAGAAGGGTGAAGATGTGGTGGCCCGAGCAAAAACCGGATCCGGTAAAACATTAGCTTATCTGCTCCCGGTGCTTCAGAAGCTGTTCGCTGTTTCGCCGTCGAAATGGAAACTTGCTCCCGCCGTGTTTATTCTTGTTCCAACTCAAGAGTTGTGCCAACAAGTATTTTTTTAAAATCTAGTTTCAGTAATGTAGATTTTCCCTATTTTTGGTGGTTAATGATTTGCTTGTGAATTGTCAAGGTTTATTCGGAAGTGACGTCACTGATTGAGCTATGCAGAGTGCAACTAAAAGTTGTTCAGCTAAGGAGCGAGATGTCGGCTTCTGAATTGGTTGGTGAATTTAGTTTGTCACAATAATCAGTTTAGGATTTGAGTTGTTATGATCAGTTCTTATTTTAATGTGAATTTGCAAAGAATGAAGCATCTTTATTCCTTTTTTCTCGTAGAAAACGTCTTTGGTTGGGCTTCCTGAGATTGTTGTATCAACTCCTGCTTGTGTACTAACATGCTTGAAAAATGGTAGCCTTCAAGCTAAAGCTCTTGAAGAATCACTTTCAGTTCTTGTCCTTGATGAGGTATGCTGACCACTTTTGTCCTGTTCACTTCTGTTTATAATTTGAACTTAAGTTGAATTTGATTGATGTGTGGACAGTAGAACACAAATGTATACAAATTTTTTTATGTTGAACTAGAACCAATGCTTAAAAGGTCGTTCCGAAAGTTTTGTAGACCTGCTGGTCTACTCATGTATATATATGTGTATATATATCTTGTATCAGCTGTAGATACTATCTGCATAAATAGTACTCCCCCCGTCCCGGGCTACTCGCCCCTTTCCTTTTCGGCACGGAGATTAAGGAATGAGTGTATAGGAAAGTCAAAAATTACGGCTGTAGGTGAATTTTTACTAAAAATGGAAAGAGTGCAAGTAACTTGGGACGCCCAAAAAGGAAATAAGTGCGAGTAGTGTGGGACAGAGGGAGTATATATGTTTCATCGGATATAGTATTTGCAGTGAAATACCAGTTTAGTTATTGTATAGCCCCTGGCTTTTTATAAGTTATTGATATTCCAGATTTGTCATCACTTAACTGTGTTTTTAGAAGAATAGCTAGTGGCCTGCCACAGTAAAAACATGTACGTATGAACCTATCAGCCAAGATCACCTATGTATCATTAAATTTATAGTGTCTTTGTGAACTATAGCAACTTTATTTATAAGTGTATAGTTTCTATGGATTCTCATCATATTCACATAATGTCGATATGATTGTACTATGTGATTTATTCTGAATATTATCTCCCAGGCAGATCTTCTGTTGTCGTATAAATATGAGGACGATATAAAAGCACTTAAAGCTTATGTTCCAAAGAGCTGCCAGTGCCTTCTCATGTCTGCTACAGCAAGGTTCATTTCATATATAATACTGCTGCACTAATTAGGTGATAGTTGGGTTTGTACCTTACCATTTAACTGAAGCTAGTTGGCTCCATGGAATACTGTGGCTAGAATCTGTTATATGTGTCATTTGTCATTGTGAGTGTGACCTACTTGTGTTTGTTATCCCTGCAAACATACAAAATTCCACGCCTGAACATATACAATATTGTGTGACTTGTGTGCATGCTTAGACTTGATGTATATACCGGAAACTGTAAACCGTTAAGTTGGCATGCTATTTTCTGAAAACAATTTCTTGTTTTCCTGACCAGTGGGAGTCGGCTGCTATTTCTTTTTGAATTTATGACATGTTATGAGCTGGGTACTGAGAATATTTTTATAAACTTAATGAGATACATGCTGCTTATTTTCAGATGACTTTGATCAACACATGAAATGCATTCTTTCATATGTATTTTATCACTCCTACTTTATAATCCATGCATATTTCCTTTGATGCTGTTCTCACTTTGTGAACTGAGGAACATGGCTAGCTCTAAAGCCTCCTTTATTCTGCATGTTACACAGTGCTCATGTTGAAAAGCTGAAGAAGCTTATTCTACATAATCCACACATTCTAACACTACCGGAGGTGGGAGACGTAAAGGATGCTATCATCCCCAAAAATGTACAGCAATTTTATGTAAGTTATCATTAAATTTTTCTACATGGTTGTTAAAGTAAACTTTCTATTCTAGGCATGCTACTTTTGTATATTATGTGCACTGAATTACTATTTGTTCTATTCATTTTTTATGATGTCTGAAAACTACTGACCCTTTTGAGTCCCACCTGTCTTGGTGGATTTTTGTTTTAATATGTTGCCTAACAATGAACCTTTTTTGTTGTTGATCTTATTACTTGTGTAGATTTCATGTAGTGCCCGTGACAAGCTTATCCATATCCTTGCTCTCTTGAAACTGGAGCGGATTCAAAAGAAAGTGCTGATTTTTGTCAATTCCATTGATTCAAGTTTTAGATTGAAGCTTTTCTTTGAACAGGTAATGGTTCACCACTCAACCATATGGAGTGATATTATATTGATGCCCAGTGTGAATGAAATTAAGAAACCTCTTTAAGTTTTTCTAAGTAGACTGACCATAAAATCATACTACCAATTTACCACCTTTACAGCCACTTATTGGCAAAACATTGAGAAAGGGTCAAAATGTATCTAAAAGTATATCCTTAAACCATTAGCGTTACGAAAAGTGCATTCTGTTGAAGTAGTTTAATATTTTCTGCCTGTTGTGAATCTTGCAATTCACATTCAGAATAAATGAAGAGAAACATTTCTATCACTTAAAAGTTACGGGGAAGCAACTCATTGAGAGATTATTGAATAATGAATATAGAAATACTTGCAGATAAACATGTTAATAATTGCCTACTCTTGTAAGTAATTTGGAAGTCTCCTACATAAACATGGATGTACACTATAAATAAAGAATAACTATTGTGTTTAGACCTGTTATCTTTAGAATTAATTGCTGGAAATAAACATCATTGCCAAGTAAATGTGACTTTCTGTTGTATAACTCCTTGTGTTGTTTGCCCAATGCTATGTTCCAATATCGTAGTATCATAGTTTAACTTGAAGCTTAATTCTTCATAATATTATGTTATTGCGGATCAAAAGACTGACTACAGTTTTAACCTTGCAGTTTGGAATAAAATCTGCAGTTTTAAATGCTGAGCTGCCACAGAATTCTCGTCTACATATTCTTGAGGTACTAGTTGCAATATTCTCTTTGCTAGTTCCGATTGAATGTTAGGTTTTTTTTCGTAGAACATTGTCTTGTACAATCATTAGTCAAACTGAGAGAACTTATGTATTGACACTAATTCTAAACCTTTTATTTTTTTTAATCTCAGGAGTTCAATGCTGGTCTGTTTGATTACCTTATTGCAACTGACGAAAGTCAATCAGCAGAAGGGCAGAATGATAAGGAAACTCGTGCTTTGAAAAAAAAATCTATAAAGCACTCCAAGAAGTTGGATGCAGAATTTGGTGTAGTAAGAGGAATAGACTTTAAAAATGTGTACACGGTGAGCTGATGACTGGTCAACTTGTACTTAGCTTAGTATTCTCTGGTTGTTTATGTATGCCGTTCTGGGTTTGCTTATGGAGATGGCCTCCTTCTAATCTATACTACACTCCTTTTATGTGTGAAATGAACAGAAGATTATTGTATGCCTAGTTTTTTACATTGACATTTTGTCGCCTTATCTGTTTGAAACTTGCATGCTGCCCAGTCTGACTTAATTGTGAGTTCCTGCAACCCTGATCATTTGGAAAATTTGTGTTTTCGAATTGTTTCATCAACAATATTTGTGCACTACTTTGTTTGTTTATTCGATGATTATTTCAGACAAATTGATGCCGCATACTTGTGCTATCTTACTTTTTTATAGGTGGTGAACTATGACATGCCTCTAACTGCACCGGGATATGTGCATCGGATTGGACGTACTGGAAGAGCATGTAATACTGGAGCATCTGTTTCTTTAGTAAGATTATTCATGAGATCTCCATTGCACCTTCAGAAGGACATACTATTTGTTTCACCTAATTAAACATGGAGTATTTTTCAGTAGCAGCATTTATTGAATATGCTGGATTCTCTCATGCCCTTTTTTTTTAAAATTATGGAATCTGATTCACTAATCTGAATTCTGATCGATCTTTGAATAGGTATCTCCTGAGGAGATGGAAATTTTTGAAGAGATCAAATCTATTTTGGGCGAAAATGACACGGAGTCAAAATATATTGCTCCATTCGAAAATGATGTGGAGTCCTTGCGCTACAGAACCGAGGTAGATTGAATTCATTATTCCTTTCAGTAAAATCTAATTTTACAAGTGGAACAATTCCTTAAATAATACTCACGTAGTTCACATTGTGATTCTTCTCTTTTCTTGATTCTCTCTTCTTTTTCTCCATAAAGCTTTGTGGTGTATATTAGGCCGTTATATAGAATGTAGCCTCTCCACATCCACAATCTATCTGAACAATTTTCTTTTAAATGCTCAAAAGTTCGAGTCACATTCTTTGGAAGAAGTGATTTATTTATTTGCAATCTAAATACTACTTTGGGAACACCTAAATAGATATTCGTCTATGATCATCTTAGTTTCCAAGGTAGGGCGATTGGTGGAAAAAATTATTTCTGAAGCTTGGAAAATCTATATAATGCAACAGTTATATGTTAACTTCTGTACATTCTAAAATTTTCTATTAAAAGTCATTAATTCACTTGGTAAAATTTTTTTCAACAATCCTGAACTCTTGCCCTTCTCTAGCTTCCAATCCCCCCGGCGGAGGATAAGGCATGGTTTAAATATCATCCCTGCATTAAACATGCATGATGTTTGATTTTATTTATAATGACTGATGATTGATGCTTAATGCTTAATGCTTAATGCATAACCTTAACTTTGTTATTTCAGGATGTTTCGAGGAGCATAACAAAACATGCAGTGAGAGAATCACGGGCACAGGATCTAAGAAATGAAATTCTGAATTCTGAGAAGTGAGTTAGTTGTCTTCTGACAAGAACTCTTTTGGGAAAAGAAAATACTTTCTTCCTTGTCACACCTTTTTTTGGTTCTTTGGCCTTAGAGTTACATTACCACTTCGGTTACGAACCCACACCCTTTAACTGCAATTACATGTCAATATTGATATTATCTAGTTTTCTCATAGAATGCTTCTTGTCTTATTTCTGAAAATGTGTAGGTTGAAGGCTCATTTTCAAGATAACCCAAAGGACTTGGGTAAATTCAATCTTACTTGGTTAAAAATGTGATCAACTCTTTTTAGTTTAAACCTGTTATAAATGTTGGTGTTCTTTGTGCAGATCTGTTGAAACATGACAAAGTTCTGAGCAAAAAGGAACCTGCTGCGCACCTTCGTGATGTGCCAGAGTACTTACTGGACGCAACAACAAAAGAAGCTAGCAAGATTGTAAAGCTTGCTAGAGCTGCCATGGGAAATACTGGTTCTACTAATCGCAGAGGTTTCAAAGGAAAATTCAAAAAAAGCAGAGATCCCTTGAAAACATTCTCTGCTGAGGTAAAATACTTTCGAGCGCTCGTGTGACTGTCGTCCGCTTTATTCTCTTCTTTGCTAGTTGCCTGGTAAAAGAACACTGGCCCAAAGCTTGTGAAGCATCCATGTCATTGCAATGTAAACAAAGTCTTTTGTTTCAGGCACCAAAGCGGGGCCGTAAAGGTGGAATGAAGAGGAAAGGTAAAAACCAGGATGAGTGACACTAACACCAGAAAACATTATCGAATTATATTGAGGTACGAATCTCCATATACATCAGCTTTGAAAGTCTTGGTTAGGGACACTCCCATCTCTATCCGCATTGCCTTAATATAAACAATAACAAGAATCCTTTGTATGAGCTTTTCTGAAAATAGTGTGGTACATATATTAACAGATCTGTTGTGTCGGAGGAGATCGTTTTAGGGCAGTGGAAATTTTGGTAGATTGTAGTATATTAATAATATGCAAGCGAGTTCTTTATATATTCAAGAATTGTAATGTCTGTCGGCAAATAATTACTTTAATGATTTTTTTTATCATCCCTTTATTGGGTTTTAACTTTTAAATGTTGCATTCCTTTTGACATTGAGTAGATCAATGGACTTTCTTGGTTCTGGTAATTTTGGTTTAAGATCAAAATATAACTTAAGATTTATATTAATAGAAATGATGCTGCATCTGGTAATTGAAATTGAATTAAACTTTATGCTACTTTATATCGATAATTTAATTTTTTTTATTGATTTTATTTTAAGTAACCATTCCCGCATAATCCTATCTTATTAAGTGAATCTAATAAATATTTACACATCTTTTATATTTAAAGTGAAATAAATAATTAAATCAAGTATACTACATTTGTTCCATAATAAGAGTTATATTTGGTGTCTACACAGATTTTAGGAAATGTAAAGAATAATGAATTGGAAAAGTTAGTAACGTAAATAATAGTGGATTGGAAAAGTTAGTAGAATTTAGTGGAATGAGTTAATGGAACGTGACATGTGACTCTTATTCTTAGACGAACTAATGACAAAATGTAGTAATTTTTATTGTGGGACGCGGGCACTATTATGGTAAAACCAAACTAAATTATCTAGATGCCATTTCTCTTCTCCAACCTTCTTAGACAAACAACTTCTAATGTAAAATACTTCACCTAGTTTATTGACTCTCATTACTCAAGTGCAGACAACAAGAGAAGAGAGACCATCAAATATGCAAGGGCAAAAGAAACTTTTTTAAAACTTAATCTTATCACTAGCAAATACTAGTAATGTTTAATGACTTGTTATTGATGCATATGAGCAAGTTATTCTTACAAGTCAATAATCTGATACAAAACGCAGATATAAAAGATCGAATTTTAATAAATATGTTTAATCAGAAAACGAATATTGGTTGCCATATGAAATAAAATTAGGAAAAAAATAAATTAGAACGTGTTAAAATTTAGTCTTGTAATTTAACCTGAAAAGCCATTTTCCAGTGTTCACACTATTTTCCGCTGTCTTGAAAATCTGCGGCAATTGATTGATCAAACATAGAAAGCAAGACATGCTGAGAAGCAATCTTCACCGGCGTTCCCCTATTTCCACCCTAAGCCCTTCTCAATTTCCTCCCTTATCCCGATATTTTTCGAATTCAAATCAAGACCAAGATGAAACTTACAGGGACCCTGACGCCCCGCCTCGCCTCTTCGTTGTGCAGCCACGGCTCCGCCCTCAAACCCATTTGAAGGCCAAGCTGGAGGAGGCCCTGAGTCTTGCTAATTCTTTCGAGCAACAGCGTGACGAGTTTAGTGCCACGGGGTCTCCGGACAAAGACATGCCGCCGCATCTCGTTGTCCAAAACCCCGCCACCAAAGCACCTCGCGCCGGTTATTCCCCCTTTCCCTATTTTCCTTCACCTCTATTTATCAGTTTGTTTGCTGGTCAGGTATCGGTATGCTTTTCAATTTTGAATTGTCATAGTTGCAAAAAAACTGTGTCTTTATTTGTGTTGTTGTATGTTTGTTGCCATGGCTTGAGTTTCTGTTCAAACAAATTCAAAAATTTTTGTGTTAAATGTTGAGTTATGTTGATATGAAGTTATGTGGATATGTTAAATTTGGGGAAATGACAGGAAGCTGGTGTCTGAATAGATGGTTAATCAAGTGATAGTTACAATAGTTGGACAATTAGTAAGAATCAAGAATGCTTCTTGTATAGGGCTGTGGTTTCCTTTCACCTTATAGAACTCAAAGTCAGTGAGGTTTTTTGACATATAAATAACTGAAACTTAAAGCCGAAACTTCGCAATGTGGCAGATACATATTTTGGACTTGGGACTGTGGAAACAGTTAAGTGCCACATAACTAATTTGGAAGACAAGGTAGGACATTTCATTTTGAAGTAATTGTTTTATTTGTCTGAGATTATGAATAGAACTGATGAAATGAGAATGAATGAATTTTGCTTTGTTTGTTGCTATCATACTAATAGGAAGAGGTGGATGCTGTTTTTGTCAATGCTACTCTTAGGGGTATCCAGCAGCGGAATCTGGAGGCAAGTTTTTATCTTCTTGTATTGGCAAACTCCATTTCAAATTAATTTTCCCAGAGAGTCTTTTTCTCACCATTATGCTACTTTCCTACTTCCACATTCTTACAGAGGGCCTGGGGCAAGCCTGTTCTAGATCGTGTTGGCCTCATTATACAAATTTTTAATGCTCATGCTCAGACCAAGGAAGCTAAATTGCAGGTAAACTTGAATTTCTTTGCAATCTTCCTATTCTTTCTCTGCAATCTATATTCAAAATTTAGCTAAAGCAATTTTATCACTGTACAGGCTGAATTAGCAGCTCTGATGTGTAAAAGAAGCAGGCTTGTCCGAGTTCGTGGGCCCGATGGGCGTAATACATTTGGGGGATCTGGGGGAAATGGAGAAATAGAAGTTGTTAGTGCTAGAGGGTAAGTTTGGTGTTTCTGCAATCAGGAAACTTCTTATCTGGTTATGCATTTCTTATTATCTATCTTTCAAAACTCTCTTCTCCTTCACCCTGGAGAGCTGTCATGTACAGAGACTAATATCTGTTGCATTTGTGTACAAAAACATACTATAATTCTCTTCTGACTTTACTTATAGCGATTCCAGTATTAGGGTTGTCATATGTGTATTATTAATTTGCAGGAGAGCAAGCGGAGGGCGCGGTTTTATCAGTGGTGCTGGAGAGACAGAAATTCAGCTTCAAAGGCAAAGGTATGCTTTAATATTTATCACAACAATTATTGCTTCTGTTGTCTATTTTGTATTCGTTGCACTTGGAGAATGATTTCTTGTAGTAAGTATATTAGAGTTCAAATTTGCCGTCTTATTTCTCTGAAATTTGTTATTTGGATGGATATGGTTGTCCAAAGCTCTCTGATGAATAATAGTATGGCTTTAAAACATGTTTCCATCAATGTAATCTAAAATACTACTATGAAATAACACTGTGCAAGAGAGAATCGTAGTGACTGTGAGACTTCCTTATTTGGCATGAAAGCATGTATTGGCAAAACATAGGACCAGCAAATGTTTTTAAAAACACTTCACTTCTGGTTTTGTTTATATTTCTGCTTTTATTTGTTTTCAGAATCTTGGAAAGGAAGCAAAAGTTGTTAGCTGAAATTGCTGATGTTAGAAGAACTCGAGCCATGCAGCGTGCTGCACGGAAAAGGGATGAAAGGTTACCAGGACAAGAAATCCCTACTGTTGCTGTAGTTGGCTATACAAATGCTGTAGGTGATGCATATCGATTTCTTATTCTACAATCTGCATTTGGTTCTAGACTAATGTGATACCAATTTGTCCCCACAAACTTCTTCCAGGGAAAGTCTACATTAGTTAGCAGACTCTCAAACACCTATATTTACTCTAATGATCGGTAAGACAAAGGAATTTGCAAAGATACTTGTGAAGTTCTTTCTCCCGTTTCTTAAGCAACCTACTTTATGAGTCTCTTAGTTACCAGAACTTCATTTTATCTTTTGGGTTTGCTATACATGTGAGAAACATTCATATGATGCAACATCTGGACTTATCGCGCTAGCCACTGACACGAAGTTTTCCTCTGTCAGATTGTTTGCAACAGTTGATCCTAAGTTAAGAAGTGTTAAGCTTCCATCACGGTAATACTGTTATCTAATTACTGTTTTGATAGTTTCAGTTATATCTTAGTATCCGTCATTAGTTATTGATTTTTTTTGTATATTAGGAGAAAAGTTCTGCTCAGCGACACAGTCGGGTTCATCTCGGATTTGCCTGTTCAGGTAGCGAAATTCTTCTAGATTACCTTTCCATATTGACGCCTACTCTCTGTGGTCGCTGATGTTTTGTTCTGCAGTTAGTGGAAGCATTTCATGCTACATTGGAAGAGGTTATCGAAGCTGACCTCCTAGTGGTATGTGTTTCATCGAAAAACATCATTCCCCTTCCTGTTAGGCGAATTGGCTCTTTTGGAATGTCTTAAAATTTTATAAGGTTTGCAGCATGTACTGGACTCGAGCGCTCCAAATCTTGAAGAAAACCGAGAGTCTGTAATGGAAGTCCTTAGGAGGATCAATGTGCCTGAAGAGAAGCTCCAAAACATGATTGAAGTTTGGAATAAGGTAAATAGCTTGAAAACCTTCCAACTTTCACATTTCTTGATTGCATATCCTTACGTTCCCCAGAGTTAACACGGAGTCTGAATTTCCCTCCAGGTCGACCTTCTAGAGGAGAAATCTGAGATGTGCGATCTTGATGAAGAAGAAGAAGATGATGTTGATGCCACTTGTGATCAACATGATGACAACCAAGTTATCAACTGTAACGACTCAGGTGATCTTGAAGAGGACATATATCATGATCATTCTGATGACGAGCAAGAATCCAGGCTTAGCTTCGATGATTGCTCCAATACTGTCAACAGGCACTTTTCAGGGGAAGACACGAAGGCTATAGCTTCTGGTAATGGTTCTGAATTTCAATCAGAATCCTCGGAGATTGTCAAAACATCTGCTGTAACCGGGGTCGGCTTACAACAACTGCTTGAGCTCATGGACAGCAAGCTGAAACCATGTCGAGCGGTAGAAAGGAATAGCTTCTTCCATAGTAAGTGGAGACCACCGCGTCGAGAAGATAGCGATATAGCAGTCTGAACGGTAGGATTCCCTATTTTGGTTAGGTTTTGGTGCACAATTTGACATGTACAACATTTTGTAATGTATCTCTTAGGGTGTTCGGTTTGCAAGATTATATTCCATGATTAAATTTGTATTATGTTTGGTTCATGAGATTGAATCACATGACTTAATCCTAGATGGGTAGTCGTCATGAGATAATTAGTCATAGCCTCTTATACTTAATCCTAGATTATATCTTGCTACTATTTTATCTAGGAAATTGAATATCACCTTAGGGGGTGTTCGGTTAACAAGATTAAATCTCATGATTAAATATGTATCATGTTTGGTTCATAAGATTGAATCATTCAACTTAATCCTAGATGGATAGTCTCATGATAATTAGTCATAGCATCCCCCCTCTAACTAAAATAATCTCACAACTTAATCCTAGATGGATAGTCTCATGATATTAGTCATGGCAACCGAACGCCACCTTAGTGTACTCATAAGAATGTTATCTTATGATTATTTGCTCATCAAAATATCACCATTTTAATTAGGCTTATCACTCTTCCTTTTTTCAATTATTTAGGAGTACTTGTTGTGACTCAAGATATGATTCATACTATTTGTTACTCCTCTTTGACATTAGGTCCCAAAATTACTTACAGTCTTTGTTCGCTCCAAACATATGATCTAAGAGCATCCACATTAAATAGATGGAACCAAACTGTGAGAATTGGTGGTGCGGTGTTGTGCAGTCCCAACACATTGGCGCCAGAGGGGCGAGGGAGGCGAGGTGCGGTCCGAGACCGAGGCCGAGGATGCTAAAATTCTTTATATTTATTTATTCAATTTTTCCTTTTATAAATGCAATATCAAACAACACCAAACAATCACAATTCATCTTCATTTTCAAAATTCTCTTTAAATTTCGATAGATCTCCACAAAGAAAATGACAGTTCGCACAGATGGCGAGGATGCTAATATGATGCAATTGATATTGACAGTCGACCGTGTGGTGAAAATGGAGATACAATAGAGGGTTGCTACTCCAAGGCCTCAACGACCTAGGATGTACGTGCCCCCCGAGAATGACTCAATTATTGATGAATATGCAGGAAAAGGTACATCACTTCCCTGGTATAGTCGACATCTTATATTGCATGCACTAGGAATGGATGAATTTGATAATAATTAAAATAGATGAAATAAAAGAAGTTTGTTGTGATTTGATTTGGAGGTGTTAAGACATGATTTAGGCTTTGATTAAAATGCTAACATGGAGTATATGATTTAGATGACAAAATAAGGGTGAGTTGTGGATAAGCTAGCCCAATTTCAGTTGGCGGAACTAGACTGTTCCATGGAAAATGAGCCCATGACAAATGCCCAAATAATAAAGAATTCATAAGTTACGTTTTAATATCTGGACAATTGAACTAAAAATGTTCCCAACTATATATAATTACGATTAAAGACCCCAATCATCACAAAATTAACACAATCATCCAATAATTCAAATTCCGGTCATTAAATACGTGGCTAGATCGAAGTAAGGGTAAAGAGATATAATATTGAAAATTGACTTTTGGATTTAGGAAGAAATTAGTAAAAGTTGTAAAAAAAATGTTAGGGTGAAAATGAGGAAATTGGACATGATGTTTGGTTAAGAAATCCTGTTTAGGAGGCACGTGAACATAGTAGCGAAAGCAATGAGATTTTGCCGGCTGCTAATTAACCTTTCCTTTTCCTATTCGCAACTTTTAATCCCCACTTTTAAATTCCACATTTTGGCAGAAGCTTCGTTAAGTTTCTAAATTCCCAGCAGCATCACTAATTTTGCCCAAATTGAATTACATTAATGTAAAGTTGTTGTGTTTTGTTCAAGGATCTTGATACTGATCACACTTTAATGCCAAAAGATAGCATCCACACCTTTTTTTGACCAATAAAAGAATTATATTATGAACAAATTAGATGTGCACTTGTCTTTGTATAGCTTTACAAGTAATCTTAGCCACCAAGCACCGGATTTTTCATTCTCTCAAAACAAAATCACGTACTTAATTATGTTAATCAATCTTTGGGCGTATAAGAAATCAAGTATTGATATTTAGGTTATTTATAGAATTAAAATTAGTCAATTTTTTTTTTGAGGCATTAGAATCAAAATAAATGTTAGAACTCTTATTGAACAAACGATAGAGATTCGTAGATGGTCGGTAAAAGGACATCATTAAATCAAACCACCATTTCAAACATTTTTCCAATTTCCAAAAAAAATGAAAGATTTAGAACCAAACAAATATTGTGTGGATAAAAAATTAACTTCCTAGTATTCAAGAAGAAAACTCATGCCGTGGGCGTGGCAAGACAAGAGATTCAAATGTAAGAGCATCCACAAGAGATTCAAATGTAAGAGCATCCACAATGGTGCCTAGCGCACCGCCTATTGTGGCAGGAGGATTTTTAGAGCTAATGATGTGGCATGAGGAGTTTGTGGCTAGACTATGACTGGGCTATTGCCGGGCTATTCCTATTGTGGATGCTCAAACGAGGTATTCGTTAGATCATAGGACGGATGAGGAGCGTCTCAAAACACTATTTCTTAGACTCTTCACCATGCCTCCTCCTACCTAGAAAAGGAATATCATAGTACAAGACATGAAATGGACTAATGGTGACTGCGGGTGGATATTTTTATGGAGAATGAATCTCTTTGCTTGAGAAGAGAACTTAGTTGGAGATTTGTCTCTACCCATTTATCATGTAGTCTATAGTGCAAATACGAGGTATTTTGACAAATCTCATACTTTCTCTATTTTTAACTTTGTTTTGCAACTTAATCAACTGCTACATAAGGAGAATCCTCATGATAAAAGTGGAAGTTTAACTTCGGAAAAATTTGTCTTGATGTTTCAGGAGTTGAAGAAAATATTCCGCGGTGTCCAGACCACGTGGATTGATGACGTGGTGTGTCCCACTAATTAGAAGTTCACAAATATGAGTAATAGAAATATATGAATTAAGCTATATACGGTATCTAGTTCTTATATATAGAATACAATTTTGAATTTAAAAACTTTTCAAATTATAATATAAACTATTAATAACACGCATATATAATAATGTATTCCATCTTTTTTATTATCTATTTACATCATTGTAAGACTAATTTATATAAGTATTTTTTTATTTTGTGTAATGGTAAAATAAAATTATATAAATATTTTTCATTTCATGCCTATAGTACTAATATAATTAATTATGATTTAGTTTATAGTACTATATTTTTATTCATATTTCTTTTCATATATAAATACAAAATAAAAAAATAGTAAACTTAAGTTAATGTATTGTGATTATTTGAGATACATACAATACTAAGTAATTTTATTTATTTTGTGTATTAATAAAATAAAATTATATATAATTTTTTTTAATTCCGTGTCTATAGTACTAACATGATTAATTGTGCTTTAGTTTATTATTGTGTTTTTATTTTTGATTTGTTTTCATGTATAGATACAAAATGAAAAAAATAGTAAATTTAAGTTGAAGTATTGTGATTTTTGAGATACATATATACGTTCCATATATTTCTCTATAAAATAAATAAAAGAAGAGAGAATAGTCTCAGCAAATTTAAATAAATCACCTAGAATGATGTGAATAGATAATAAAAATAAATATATTATATTATTATATATATGCGTGTTATTAATAGTTTATATTATAATTTGAAAAGTTTTTAAATTTCAAAATTGTATTCTATTTATAAGAACTAGATACCTTATATAGCTTAATTCCTATATTTCTACTACTTATATTTATCAATTTCTAATTAGTGGGACACACCACGTCATCACGCCACGTGGTGTGTCTTAACCACTGAATATTTTCTCGAGTTGAAGACAATTAGTTTGCTCTATCTAAGGAGGAGTTTAACACATCATTTAACTGCAAGATTTTCGAACATTTTTTTGTTTCACTCCTGCAATCGTTGGAACATATCCATGTGTATCTCTAAAGAATTTATGATGTGCTTCCTTGTGTAGGAGGGAGCCCCATTCCATAAGTTAGACAAAAATGTAGTTGTTTGCATTCTATGTTAGTATTACCTGCTCCATTTGGGATGTTAAGAATGAGATCATTTACCAAACTTATTTCTTCATTTTCCAATTATATAAATGTACATATATCCGAAGAAGACAGAACAAGAAAGAAAGAAGGCGAAAAATCTCGTGTAATTTGGACCTAATATCGAGTGGCATCATGTTGTGTTGCATTGTGTGGGAACAAAAATGTACGATTTCTCTAAAAATCTTGTCACATTCTTTATTTTAAATGTTGGATATAACTACATCATACATGAAGGTGTTTGGGGCCTATGGATCTCCAACAATTCTAAATTTTTCTAAAAATACTTCAATAAGTTTATGTTATACATATTTATGATGATTATTTAATTAATTAGTTAAATTTGAGAATTTGGAATCTAACTTATGCGGAAACTTTATTCCCTTTACTAATTCATTTCTCTTTCTTTGTTATTTGTATTTGATTTAAGATTAATAACAAGATGTATAATTAATTTTTCTGCGGTTGAGTCGTTATTTTGATTTCATGAAATTTTGTTAAGGAAGTTGTGAGATGTGTTCTTGAATCCGTTAGTGTAAAACATCTATCTGTGTGTCTGGATATAATGGCATATGATCAGAACTACTAGTTTGGATATATCTATACACTCTTAATCATTTATCAAACTCTAATGTCCCATTTCTTCTATACAAAAGTGTTCCCATTCAGACACTAAATCGTGCTATTTCTTAAGACAACATGACCCCAATTACCTCACCTATATTGGGTTTGTGGTCTATGTTAATTTTGAATGCATTAATTCGTACAAAATTTCAACACATAATTAACGCGTCTCGTACAAAATTTCATTGAAAACTCTCACTATCAAGCAAAGCTGGAATAGTCCCATCCAATATGCCCACAAGCTTAACACTGTATGGGATGCACCAAATATCCAAAATTAAATAATTTCTTTTACAAATTCTATCTTGCATCATTTGACGTTGGTTTTATCTACATATTCCATCCGTTTTTGAGTAACAGACAAACTTGTAAATGAAACGGATTTTATATACAATTGGTAAAGTAAGAGAGGGATGAAAAGGGGAGAGAGGGCGGTAAATGAAACGGATTTTATATACAATTGGTTTTATCTACATATTCCACATTATAAACTATGCGTATGATTATTATTTGTTCAAAACTTTCTATATTTAGACATGGTCTAATTTTAGACGACGGTTCAAAATAGTAAAACTTGTCTATTTTTTTAGGACATTGCGAGTATACAAGTGGACATGTCAATCGGGCCAATCCACTCAGATTATCGAACAATTCAGATTTAGGGAGTACTATGATTTGTCGAGGTTATCAATTTTTAAATTTTGTCAGGCTATTCAGGTCAATTAACTAGTTTCAGACCGAATTGACATACATATATATACAAGAGCGATTGCTACATCTGACAACTAAATAATACGTGTATCGACTAAGAATTTGGTATTTTGAAGAAACATGCAGGCCTAGAACTTTCTTAAATGGGGACCTCAAATTTTGAATAAAACGAAGTGTCCGATATTAGCATAATTATGTCAGGTTATAATAATATATGTGAGAATCTGTGTGGATGAATGTATTTCGTATGAAGAATATTGGAATATACGTATGTAAAATTGATGTGTAAAATTGAATAACAAAAGACTTGGTTAATTGCCAATAGAATTACATTGATAGCGATAGATTTACTATTAGAGCATTATAAAGGAAATTGAATATCTTTTTGTATATTCACTCTGATAATTATTTGACTGTCGCACTTTTATTTTAGTTTTTGTAAGATGTCACATTTACTTTTCGGAAAAAGTTCTCTTTCATATCAATATAAAAATATATTTTATCTTACCACTTAATATACAAAACGACATTTTTTAAAATTCTATTTCTTCACACAAGTATAAAATCTATTATGAAACGGAGGGATTACGTAATTATGAATTGCTTAGACTTCTTTGTAAGTAAATGTACACATGAAAATTATTCAGCAATAATATTCATGTTTTAACATTAAATAATAATACTGATGTTTCAACGCCATCTGGTACTAACCATTGGTATTCTGTTGTTGACTGAAGACGAACAATTTGAATTATACATTATTAAAAATCCATCAATAAACTCCAATTTTTTTTCTTTATTTAGCACCGGAGGGAACTAACAATTTTCACATATACTATAATTCTTGCCTACTAATCCTTAGGTTTGACTTAATAGCATCAATTAATGCTCAGGTTTGTTGAGTAAGACAAGAATTAAATAGACCACACATACAGAGTTGATTAAGGAGTCGATTTTTCACACGACTTTGTAGTAAAGTCAATAGCTAGTTAATTAATTTATCATAACTCTCACTCGCAAATTGAGCATGAGAAATGCTGATTCAAGTTTACATGCATATTTACGTTACTTATGTCTTATGTAATGATCAAGTTGGTGACCGTTGCTTTCATTGACTTTTCAACTTGGCTTTTTGCGCAGACCATAAAGCAACTTCATTTTTAATTTGTAATATTATATCAAAACCATTATCGTTAAAAACTCAATACTATATATTTACTTCTTCCGTCTTACAATACAAATTAATAGTTATACACATCTTTCTTTTTTTATATTTAATACTCTTTCTTTCTAGAAGAGTAAATGAGGATAATGTACCTAGAGAATGTGGGTGTCAGTTTTACCTTAGTGAGAAATGGAAAGCATATGAAGCTCAAGCTTTCAATAAGTATAACATTTTCTGGCTTCCATATTTCTTTCTACTCATATTGTATGAGATGCATATACAAAAGTTACATGCAACTAAACTCAAGCGATGTGATTCAGTGGAATGGACACATTCATCAACAACTAGACATCTGATCGATTATTAGCTTTAAGTTAAAAGTAACTTTAAATTCTTGGATTTGTTTTCCTACTGATCATACTTGTATAAAGTTAGCAAATATAAAGTTAGCAAGGAGAATCCGCCAATAGAAATTTCACCACAACAAAAAAAAGTTAAATATATAAAAAAATGTAATGTAATACTCCCTCCGTCCCGCACTACTCGCACGTTTTCTTTTTGGCACGGAGATTAAGGAATAAGTGTATAGCAAAGTCAAATATTACGGCTGTAGGTGATAATTTTTACTAAAAATGGAAAGAGTGCAAATAACTTGGGACGCCCAGAAAGGAAATAAGTGCAAGTAACACGGGACGAAGGGAGTATAAAATGAATATTTATATTAATAGATAAATGGGATTTGAAAATGGGCCCCCTTTAGTTGGAAATGAGGGTGCAAATGGGACATATGGTGTGGGGGTAGAAGTGAGGTTGAGGAATGGAGTGAATGTGGGAGTCATGTTAGATGTCAGCATAAGCAAATCCTTCTCTAAGTTTAATGGTCCATTCATCCACTGTAAGAGGGGGGTAGTAATCGTCTGTGGTGGGGGCTTTCACATGTCCTATTCACCCTCTTCTCACTACATGCCACGTGGCTCCCTTCTCAGGTTAAACTATGATACTCTCCTACCTAGCTATGTTGCAACAACTAATAACCAAACCTAAACTATGCCTAATTTTGTATTCGCCGTCGCAATATTGTACTTCAGATTATATATATATATATATATATATATATATGGGGCAATAATTAATATTGAACATATATAATACTATGTTTGATAATATTGGTATGAGATTTTGGCAGGCTATGAATTAGGAATTGTGTTGGGATGAATATGAATTATGAAGTATGATTGACTAGCTTCAAATTTGAAAAGATATTGGTTGCTTGACTTATGAACTTGCATGTGCTCTTGTTTTCCCTATACATGTGAAAGGAATTGAAGTCCCATATGCCTAATTAAATTTAAATGTATAGTGGAAATCCTGATTGGGCCACACCAACAAAGTCAATTGGTTTTCGTATTAAAAACTCATCAATCATGGTCTTTTATTGAGTGAATACTATTTTCTAGATATTTCAGATTTTTTTCCATATGTTTTATAACGTTTCAATATTATGGAACCTTAAACTGAGATGTGTATGTGTGTGGTCTATTTAGTTTTCATAAGTTTTATGAAATCTAGGGTTCTTATTTCTTTCAACCAAGTATAACTCAAAGAAGTGACAATTTTCTAAATCATGCGATTGCACAAATTGGTGATAAAACATGTATTCGAGGGATAACATTTGAAACATAAAATATTAGTACTCCCTTGATTTAATTAAACAACAATAATACATGAGGATTAAATTGAACCCAAAAAAATAATTGCCAGGCAGTGTAAAACGAGATAACCCAATGAATAAGTAGAAATATCAAAATGATTGATTTTGACATAATTGATATATAGAAACATGAATTTATTAGATATGAAAAATTAAATTTTTATAAAATATGATTTTCCGAAATCTCACTACATTAGTATGACTGAGATGTCATATCTTGTCTGTGGATTAACTTCAATTAGTTAACAAGGATTTGAAGGGATGAATCAAGTGTTTACCATTTGGGAGGCCGACTCTGCTCATTGGTTGGGTAGGATTAAACATAATGATCAAGAGATAATTAAGAACTAATCCAAGTCATTACCAAACTTCATGCACGTAGCTCATAACTATAAAAATTGATTAATCTTTTTGTATCTGCTTTTTTCTTAGACAAAAGATAGAAGTCCCTAGATTTCGTCCCTATATTTGATCTCCTGGTCTCTATATTAATTTACAAAGAAAACTTTCACAGCTTGAATTAGACCATTGAATTTAAAAAATAATTATATTTTATATTAATGTCATATAAATTCATAATTTTTACGTAAGCATCTACTTACCCATTTCTCTAGCATGTATATGAAACGAAATATTGGTATAATAATTAAAATAATGAGCTGTGATCAAATTATCCCGCAATATTAAAAATCAGCAATAAAAAAATACTCCCTCCGTCCCCTAATAGGAGTCGCTCTTTGACCGGGAACGAGTTTTAAGAAATGTAGAGAAAAGTTGATTGAAAAAGTTAGTGGAATGTGGGACTCATATTTTTATATGAGTTTTATAATAAAATGTGAGTGAAGTGAGTTAGTGGAATGTGGGGCCTACTATCATTTATGGTAAAAATGAAGAGTGGCTCTTAATGGGGGACGGCCCAAAATGGAAATTAGCGACTCTTATTCGGGGACGGAGGGAGTATGATTTTTAACTTTTGTCTCAATTTTCCACAACAAAATGTTGCAGTTTCATTCTGTAATACGTAGTAATATTATTGATTTGGCAAAGAACTCTTTTGAATTGATGATTTGCGTGTTGAGAAAAATGATAAAATTCATGAGCAATCTCGTTTCCTTTGATTTTTTCAATGTCGCCTTATATACACGTAGAAAAATTAAGATCATTGTTGAAACTCTTGACTTTTGTAGTTGATTTTAAAATTGCCACCAAAATTTGATCAATATTAATGTATTTTGGCAATTTAAGCTATATTAGAGATTACATTTTACATACTGTAAAGATCCTTTACCGAGATTTTGCGAATTAAGTGTAGTGTGATGATAGTGTAAGGTTGCACCTAAATTTTAAGTGTATCATAAATATTGTTAACCGCTATAGTAATGTTCAAAATTGCTAAATCGCTCACACATAGCATAGAAAATTAATTTTAAGGAGTCAAGGACATGCCCACCCCAGTTAAAAAAAGGCACAAATGAAATAAATTCGTAATACAATGCAGAAAAATGCATTATAAATGTATAACACAGTTATAAAAAAATTCGAGACGATTGAAAATTAAATTAACACTAAGTAGGAGTATATAAATTGGTCTATGCATGTGGTTTAGAAGTTATTATCCACGCCAACCCTCTATTTTTTTTCATCTTTTATTTTTTACAATTCATCCTTATTTCATATAAATTGCTAGTACTTAATCAAAATACAGATTTCATTTATATATAAAGAAAATTACATGATTGCTAGTACCTTTCGAAAAGGTACATCTATAATTAATATGAATCCTACACATACATTATTCAAAATCGAATATTACAGTATGTAAAATCCGAATCATTCGTCGCAGGGACAGACATGCACAAACGTTTTCAATTAAACAAAATTAATTAAATTTAATTTGAAATAATGCTTCAAAATTTAAAGAATTAAGATCTATGATTCAAATTTAATCCACCCTAAAAAAGTTATCACCTAGCTTGCATGCTTACAGCGTAACTAAAACTAATAGACATATATAATGATTTAAATCATGTATAAGAGAAGTTGAGTTCAGTATCAAATTCCCATACATACTGACAAAAAAACAACGGCGGATTTAAACATCACCACTTAGAGTAACTATGAAAATCACAGGTAGGTGGAGATTCTCAAGACATTTATATAGACGCAATATATACCGTTAATTTTCTATATTCGACAGTGATATAAATGTCAAGTTTTAAATTTTATTATTTTAAATTATAATTTTGGTGGTTTCATACAATATCTGTGTTCTCCTACGTAAATACAACCAGTATTTCTGCGACGCAAATTTAAGAGAACTATGGTTATAATAAATGTCCCGTTAGTTTTTATTGTTCTTAAAAAGAAAAACACAATACTCCATATTCCTCTATCAGTGAATCAGTAACTCAATTTATAGTCAAACAAATAAACTCAAATATAGCATAAAAGAGGTTCCCGGATCATCTATCAAAGATTATGGTTCCCCTCAAATTAAGCAAAACCCATGTTCCATATTTGCTTTCTTGCATACTTATCTTTTTTTCCTTCAATGGTGCTCACATTTTTTTCCATCTAGTAGTACTCTAGTAGGTGAAATTGCTTAAGACAATGTTAATATAGGTGTTTATTCTAACTATAAGAATATATTTGGTATCCTCTGTTGAAAAAGATGTTATGTGCATTTTAATATTTGATAAATAAGATGGAAGTATTACCTAACCAGAAAGGGGAAATAAAAGTAAAACATTGCTTTTGTGGGCATGTTGATCTGTCTCTAACTTTATTGAATATTTTATGGATTCACATTTGGGATCACCAACAATTAGGCAATGGGCCTCCAAATCAGCGGCCATCAGGTGACTTAGCATTACTAACCTTTTATTTTTTTATTCTTATAAAAAGACATTTACTAATTCATTCATGTTTTTGGTAACTTTTCTTTTAACCCAAAATGGGCTTTAAATGCTTTAATTCACCTCTATAGCATATTTGATTGCGACAGTTCAAATGAAATCGAGTGGCTCTATACTAAGGGCGGAACTCATTGTTTTGTTGTTAATTTTATGCAATTATCATATTTCCCTATTTTGACACTTCTAAATAGGTGCTTTCCATTCTCTCCTATATTTACATCCCATATTAGTTGTAAAATGTTAGTATCTCATTGTCAATAGATTTCATTCCAAATGTAGGTAAAAATCCATATAATTTAAACGTTTCCAATGGTAGGGAAAGAGGCAAATAAATATTTAGAGCAAGTAGGGTGATGAAACAAAATTAATTGCATCCACTGTTTTTAGAGAGAGAGAGGGAGTGGGAAACATGAAAGTAAGAGATGGGCCCAATTAGCCGGGTGAGATACGGACCAAGCCACGGTTGCGGGTCTAGTTTTTACATGGCCTTTCTTCTCTTTTGCTATTATGTCTTCACTTCTAGGATTTTCCCTGTCGACAACATTTTTTTTTAATTATATTTCCTTTTTTCTACTTCTCTTTCAAATGTTTCGTTTTCAATACCCTTTTTGTCTTATTTTAAATCACCCTTTTCACTTTCCCACAAATTTTTTTAAAATAACGCATGTTAGATAATACATTAGCCCAAATGCGTAATTTTGTACAGTAGTCGTATCACAACAAAAAAAATCACAATCATAAATTTTAGAATATTATATACAGTACATATTTAAATTAAATAATTGTTCTTTAAAATATACTATTACCGATCAGTTAAGGATACTGTAAATTGAAGTCATATAATATAATAGTATATGAATATAAAATTGTAGAATAATAATAATAATAATAGAAATAATTGATCTGATTCATAATATAATAATCGAGTCAAAACATACTGGGCCACCTGATGTGCCGAAGCTCCTATATATATAGATATGCAATACACCAACTCTCCATCGACAAACCTTCTCTCAACTCTCCATACTAACAACTCTCCCTCTTTTCTCTCTCTCTCAAGCATACCTCATTCCTCTCAAAGCACCTTCAAACACTCGATCATTGGTGATTGAAACACATAAACAGAAAAAAAATGACGCTGTCGAAGAAGGCTACTTGCAACTCTCACGGCCAAGATTCGTCCTACTTCCTAGGATGGGAGGAGTATGAGAAGAATCCCTACGACCAACTCCACAACCCCAACGGCATCATTCAGATGGGCCTCGCCGAGAATCAGCTCTCCTTCGACCTCCTCGAATCTTGGCTGGCCGCGAATCCCGACGCCGCCAGCTTCAAACGAGACGGCCAGTCCATCTTCCGCGAACTCGCCCTCTTCCAAGACTACCACGGCCTCCCCGCTTTCAAAAATGTAAGCATGCATCACCACTCTGTGTTGGCTCTGAGCATTTTAATTATTTTCAATAAAAATAAATTTATATACTCTTTTTTCTTACGTTCAATCTAACGTGTTGTGTAAATATGCAGGCAATGGTGAAATTCATGTCGGAGATCCGGGGCAACAAGGTGAAGTTCAACCCGAACAAGCTAGTGCTGACCGCGGGCGCCACCTCAGCCAATGAGACTCTCATTTTTTGCCTGGCCAACCCGGGGGAGGCGGTCCTTCTCCCGACCCCTTACTACCCCGGGTTCGACCGGGACCTCAAGTGGCGGACCGGGGTCGAGATCGTCCCCATCCACTGCACTAGCTCCAACGGGTTCAGAATAACCGGGCCAGCCCTCGAGGAGGCCTACCAAACCGCCCAGAAACGGAACCTCAAAGTGAAAGGCGTGCTCGTCACCAACCCGTCCAACCCGCTCGGCATAACCCTGACCCGAACCGAGTTAGACCTTTTGGTCGATTTCATCGACCAAAAGGGCATCCACCTCATCTCCGACGAGATCTACTCCGGCACCGTTTTCGACTCCCCCAGCTTCGTCAGCATCATGGAGGTTCTAATAAACCGGAACTACATCAACACCGACGTATGGGACCGGGTCCACATTGTCTACAGCTTGTCCAAGGACTTAGGCCTACCCGGTTTCCGGGTCGGGGCGATATACTCCAACGACGAAATGGTCGTCGCCGCCGCCACAAAAATGTCCAGCTTCGGCCTCGTCTCCTCCCAAACTCAATACCTCCTCTCCGCCATGCTCTCCGACGACAAGTTCGCCCCGAACTACGTCGTCGACAATCAAAAGCGCCTCAAGAACCGGCACGCGATGCTGGTCCGGGGCCTCAAGGCCATCGGGATCTCCTGCCTCAAGAGCAACGCCGGCCTCTTCTGCTGGGTCGACATGCGCCACTTACTCACCGCCAACACCTTCGAAGCAGAGATCGATCTCTGGAAAAAAATCGTCTACGAAGTCGGGCTAAACATCTCGCCCGGTTCATCATGCCACTGCGACGAACCGGGCTGGTTCCGGGTCTGCTTCGCAAACATGTCTGAAGACACGCTGAACCGGGCGGTCCAGCGCATGAAGGCGTTTGTGGAAACCGCCCGGGCCGGTTTTTCGCAGAATCAGACCAGGAGCGGTTCGAGGAGGAAGGCATTCACCAAATGGGTTTTTCGGCTATCGTTCCAGGACCGTGACCGCGAGCGATAGAGCATCTCATTCTCAATTATTTTTCTACTTCAAATTTATTTTTTACTCAATATGTGTATTATAATATTGAGTTTCTGGTATTCTTTTTGGGTTCGGGTAGAATGCACTCTGTCCATGTGGACGTGAAGTGAAATGTACGTGGTTCATTATTTTGTAAAACTTTGTATTAAATCGCTCTCATTTTTCAACTCGAATGTCTTTACGTTTTTGTTTAATATTGAATCTATTTTACCTTTATTGGATTTAAATAATGGACAAGTGTCCTAAAAGTTATTAAAGAGTAATTTAAAATGTGGGTTAGTTTCAAACTAAGAAGAGGTCAACGGCGATATTAACGGGATAATGACGGCTACGGCGTTAAACGTCGGAATATTTTTTCAGATGTAAAGTTATTGACATTAATTAACCGACAATTAAAACTATGCTTCATTGCGTTCTCGTGTTTTAATTATAGTGATAATTATTACATGTGTGAAATATTTTGACTTGGACGGCTGCAAAAGTAAAAACTTCGAAAAGTGTTAATCTTTCAGTAACTATAATTGTCAAATAACGTGTAATTTTAGTGTAGCTATCATCCAATTGAAAGGCTTAATTTATTTATGTTAATATCCCCAACAATTAGTTGAAAAAAGTGAAAATTTCACGAGTGTGGTTCAAGTAGAAAATCATGTAAAATGATGTAGAATAGAAAATTCAGGTTTTGGAGCCTCAAGATTAACCGGAAAAAAGGTTCATGCATGAGAGGTTAAGCACTAAGCTTCTAGTAATTATGAAGAAATTTTTATGTGAACTTAATTAATATATTAAAACATTATTTATTTCCGCAGTTGAAATGAAAACCTTGCAATAAAAACTAACAAAACCGCTTTTTAATTATATACATATGCGAATTTCAGGTTCACACTATACACTAATAAAAGAGAGATGATCATTGATTCATTTCTTGCATAACACTCACTTTAATCATATCGTCAGATTATTATCTACTAGCTTTTAATACATATACGTTAGTGTATTTCTAGCCTCATCTTCTCTTGAAATTTATTATTTTCTCATTAAATTATCCAAGGAAACTTAAATATTAGTACAAAAAAATAAAAACAAAGTGAAGTGTAAATAAGTAGGTAGTAACGGTTTTTCATCTTCAACTTCTTTTATTTTGGTAGAGAAAACTGACAGTAAGTGCGGCGGGGGCACGGGTTGAGTTGGCTGCAAGTAATGCTTTTTTAATTGCCAAATAATTAATTCAACGCCGACTTGATTAATTCTGCAATAATATTTAATTATAATTAACGCGGTTTCCCCCACTAATTCAAATCTTCTTTTTTTATTAGGCAACATAATCTTCAAAAAGTTCACTATTTTCTCACTTATTGAAGCACAAAGATTCTTTATTTTCTAATACAAGGAGTACTTAATTTAGTCTGCTTTGGGAGATAATGACAGTATGACACTTTGTTAAATAACTTAGTTGATTAGCAAAGCATCCACCCCCCCCCCCCCCCCCCCTTTTTGTTACTCCAAACGAGTTTGCGAAAAAATAGTACACCATCAAAATTAGTCAATTTATATTTTCAAAAATAAAAATAAAAAATTCACCACATATTATAATACTAATATGTGGGTTTTGCTATCTATTAACATTAATTACTTCAACTAATTTTCCTTCTCCCTCGTATTTTAACAATTTCGTTAGTACTATGTTGTCCCTGATATATGTTTAGGAAAGAGAGTATGTAGAAATCTACTTGAGAAAAGTTAAATCGCCAAACTATTTATCTTTTGCAATTTTGCATAACCCATGATTCCATGAACAAATCTTTTTTGTCAAATACAGTATAGATTAGAAAAATGGTATAAAAAGGTTTGATGGTTCTACTAATTATATAAATATACACTACAGATAATGATTTATTAAAATAATAAAAAATTATCAATGTTTAAGAAACTTTTTTATTTATTCTTAGTATATTTGGACGTATGTATATTTATTAGTCCATGATCATACATAATTTTCTTTGACTTCTGACCCAAAATTATGGGCATTATTTATCCTTGTATATATAATCAGTATGGCTAAGGGTGATAATTGGCACTTGTCGACTTTTGTGATTCTATTCATACCAAATCATAATAAGAGTCAGTATGATTTCATTATAGAAATCGTTTTTAATATGTATTTTATGAAATTGGACTAAAGGAATTAATATTTTAAGATTGTCGTTTCATTGATATATATAAAAAATACGGTTCCATTAGTTGAAATCGAATCGCAATTTCAGGTCATTCAATTGTAATATGTTACGGACTCAATTCCGTTTATAAGAACAACTGATGCGGGGTATATAGGTTAAATGAGCTCTCTCAGGCTAGTCTTTTGGGATGAGTTCTCCTGTTTAATCTGTATCAATTGGCTCTATCATTGAGAGCCCAAACGGCTCGGAGTGGTGGCCAGGCAACGAACTCGTCGTGACCAACGAGCACGTTTGGGGCCGACTCGGAGTGGTGGCCGGGCAAAGAATCCGCCGTGAACGTGGCCGTGACCAATGAGAACACGGAGTGGTGGCCTGGCAAAGAACCAGCTGTGACCAACGTGGTCGTGACCAACGAGGACGTTGGCTCTTAAAGAAGGGTCGAACGTTACGGTCTTACGGACTCAATTCTCACATCAACTGTTGTGAAGTATATAGACTAAATAGACCCTCTTTTAACATGCTAGTCTTTTGGAATGAGTTCTCATATTTGGTCTATTTGATCTGTATAATAATAATTGCACCATATTAATGAAAGTATCACCAAAACTTTCTAGTTAGATTTGTGTATTTTTTTTATTTTTTATTTATAAGAAGTTAGATTTGTATATCCTCATTTTCTAATAAGGGTAAATAATTATACTAACATATCTTAACTTTCTAGTAGGTAATTATTGCTTAAATCATTTAACTACCATATCATAACTAACTGTTGAGAAAAGGGGAAGTATCAATAAGCATTAAAGAATAATATAGTTCCAAGAATGGAGTTCCAAGAAGCATTGAAGATGTGCATGTTCCAATAATAGTGTAGTTCCATGAATATACATTTATTATAGGATCTCAAAGGTCACCAACATCCCTATAAATATATGGGTGTTGAGTACCATTTCATCATTCAATCAAATACAATTATCTTCTCCCATTGCTTTCTTCTCTAAATATGTTGTCTATACCATTTAACATGGTATCAGAGCGGGTTTGGACTCAGATAAGGTATCATCATCGTCCTTGATACCTTTCTCGGCCCCTTCTCGTTTTTTTTTATTTTTCCTTTTTTCGTTGTACCTGTAACCATAAGCCAAAATGTCAAATGACAACTATATAGTAACCGAAACCTCAGATTCATCTATGGCAGATGAATTTGCCCGACAGTTTGCCAATTTTATGCGCAATAGTTTTGCGATGAACCAACCAAATCCACCAGAAATAGCTGTCGTGCCATTCAGAATCGACACGCAGCCCCTCCACATTGGTGGGAACAAGTTAAATGGAGAAAATTATGCCCTTTGGTCCGTATTGATAAAGACGGCAATAAGTGGTCGGGGAATGGTCTCTCACGTCACCGGAGTGCCTCCTTCCCCACCTCGAACCGATCCAGCCTTCACACAGTGGCAACAAGCCGATCACTGTGTGATCACTTGGTTAATACAAAACATCGAGCCTCGACTGGTTAGTCGAGTTTCACAACATCCGACGGCGAAGCATATCTGGGATGCGTTGGCCGTCACATATGGGAGTGGAAGAGATAAAATCCAGGTGTATGACCTTCAGTTCAAAGCAACCACACTAAGACAAGGAATCAGTTCATTAGAAGAAATATTGAGCCGGTTGGGAGAGATCTGGATTTCAAAAATGTCCAGAGGATATGGAGATTCATAACAAATTCATACAAGATCAGAGAGTATGTCAGTTTCTATATGCAATTGATAGCAAATATGAAACAACCAAGAGGGAGATACTGAAAATGGACCCGCTTCCATCCGTCGACTATGCGTACAACCTGATTCAGCAGGAGGAGACACGACTCCGAGTGTTACAACAGGCAAACACCGACGGAGCAGCTGCCACGGATGGAATCGGAACTGGCCTCGCCATCCGAGGGTGGCAGAACCCTACCGGCAGCTCTCGGGGTGGCGGTCGCGGCGGCAGCAATGGCAGAAATCGGCAAAGTGATGAAGAAGACAAGTCAAAATTGGTGTGTTCCTACTGCAAACGGAAAAGACACACAAAAGATTCATGCTTTGAATTAATTGGGTATCCAGATTAGTGGGAAGAGAAGCACGGCAAGCCGCCGCAACCGCAAACACCCTGGAACCGTGGCAGGCACGCCGCCGCAGCAATTGGAGGCGACGGTGGCAACGCCGTGTAGGGGGTCGCGCAAACCGCCGGTGCTGTCCAGCCAGGAGGAAGGACCGGAAATGAAGCTGCTCAGCCGGTGAACACAACCGGGGCAGCAAACTTCGTCACCGGCGGAAGTGGGAGTGTTATTCGTGATTGGAGTGAAGAATTGATGAGGGAAGAGGCGGCGCCCGATTCAGGTAGATTAGGGTTAAGGGGCTCTTTTATTGGAAGCCACCAAATCTTTGGGAAATTGTAGGTTTTACCCCACTAAAATTCTCAGTCACAATTAGCCCCCAAATCTCCTGAAAATTCCATAATTTCCCAAACTACTTGCCAAAATCGATTTCAGCCTCTCGAGAAGCTTGGAGTTGTGTGTGCAGTATCTAATAGCCATGAGAAAAATGATAAATGGATTTTTGACTGTGGGGCAACCGATACCATAACATATGATGCCTCAGACCTTACCAACCTTCAGAAACCTCTAAAATCTCATATCCAAACTGCCAATGGGGAATTTACAGTGGTTGAGGGGGCTGAAACCGTTAACATTTCCCCAACTTTGCAGTTATCAAATTGTCTATATATTCCTTCGATGTCTCATAAGTTATTATCCATTAGTCATGTCACAAAGGAATTGAATTGTACGTTACTAATGCAGCCACAATTTTGTCTGCTGCAGGATATCCGAACCGGGGAGATAATTGGGCGTGGCACTGAATGTGATGGGCTTTACTATGTGGATGAGATAGATCAAAAAGGGACTGCCATGTTAACTCACGGATCAGCAGACCGGAAAGCTTGGCTTTGGCATCGGCGCTTGGGTCATCCATCTATCGGTTACTTAAAATTGTTATTTCCTAGTATTATTCCTAAGCATGACATGTACTGTGAAACTTGTCTTTTATCCAAAAGTCATCGGAACTCTTACCCATTAAGTAATACTCGTGTTGAAACCCCGTTTGCCTTAGTACACTCTGATGTTTGGGGGCCCGCACCAGTTATTGGGGGGCAAGGTTTTCGATATTTCTTAGTTTTTGTGGATGATTGCACTCGCATGACTTGGATATATTTCATGAAACAAAAATCTGAAGTTTTGTCACACTTTACCCATATTTATAACCTTATCCAAACTCAGTTTCACAAAACCATCCAGGTCCTTCGGTCAGATAATGGGGGGGAGTTCGTTAATTCTAACATGAAACAATTCTTCCAAAACAAAGGTCTTATACACCAAACCACATGTGCTCATACTCCCGAACAAAACTGTGTGGCAGAAAGGAAAAATCGATCTCTCCTCGAAATGACTCGTTCTATGCTTATAGAGTCAAAAGCCCCGAAACACTTCTGGCCAGAAGCCATTGCTACCTCAGCCTATCTCTTAAACCGATTGCCCACAAGTATTCTCAAACACAAAACTCCTCTACAAGTCTTGTCCACCTTCACAAAAATTCCTCCGCCCTTGACTCTTGAACCTCGCGTCTTCGGATGCTCTGTTTTTGTCCACATTCCTAAACATGAAAGAACTAAACTATCCCCATGCGCTATCAAATGCGTTTTTGTAGGTACGAGGTAAATCAAAAGGGGTATAGGTATTTCGATCCAAAGTCCAACCGGATGTTTGTTACAATGAACTGCAACTTTCTTGAAACTGAGTACTTCTTTACCCATCTTAGCGGTCAGGGGGAGAGTAATGTTAGGGATAACAATGATACGGACCCGCTAAGTTGGATCTCAATGCCACTGCCAACGCCAAGCAATCCTGATGCTGATCTATCAGAGAAAACAGTAAGCAATTCCGCTGAGCAAGTCTCTGATGTGGTAGAGTCCATCGTAGAAGGTGGCATCGCCTCAAATATTTCTCCGTTAAGGTTATCCAATGTAAGTAATCCTGTGGATACAGATAATTGTTTGGCTAACACTGTAAGTGCAGAAGAAAATTCAATTGAGACCGAAGAAAGGGAAATTGAGGAAGTCGAGGTCGAAGGAGTTGACCCTGAAACTGGGAGGTACATACTTCCACCAAGGTCAAACAGAGGAGTTCCACCCAAAAGGTATACACCAGAGAGGATTGACAGGAAAAAGCGGTACTCTGTTGTGAACCTAGCCAAAGGCCATTTATCAGAGATGGCTCGGGCTTTCGAGAATGCACTATATGAGGAAGAAGAAATACCACAGACATGGGAAGAAGCTATGAAATACAAGCATTGGAGGGAAGCAATGAAGAAAGAGATTGATGCACTGATTCGAAACCACACATGGGAGAAATGTGCTCTACCAGAAGGGAAGCGACCAGTGGGTTGTCGATGGGTCTTCACTATCAAAAGAAGACCTGATGGCTCGATAGAAAGGTACAAGACTTGTCGCAAAAGGCTATACTCAGACATATGGAGTTGACTATTCTGAGACCTTCTCTCCAGTAGCTAAGATGAACACTATTCGGGTGTTGTTATCCATTGCTGCTAATAGGGACTGGCCATTACACCAGTTTGATGTGACGAATGCCTTCCTACATGGAGAGTTGAAGAAGGAAGAAGAAGTTTACATGGAGGCACCCCCAGGTTTTGCAACAGATTTTAAAGCAGGTGAAGGGTGCCGATTGAGGAAGACCTTGTATGGATTGAAGCAATCTCCAAGAGTATGGTTTGGGAAGTTTGCTGGGGCAATGATTAGCTATGGATATACACAGAGCAATTCAGACCATACGCTATTTTTTAAGAAGCAGGGTGATAAGATCACATGTTTAATCATATATGTTGATGACATGATTATTACAGGTGACGACCTAGAAGAGATTGAGGAATTAAAGAAAAATCTTTTTCAGGAATTTGAGATGAAGGACTTGGGGAATCTCAAGTACTTTCTTGGGATTGAAGTGCTAAGGTTAACCAAAGGAATTTTTCTGCGACAAAGGAAGTATATCTTGGACATCCTAGCAGAGACTGGCCTACTGGAATGTAAACCAGCAGACACTCCTCTGGCAGTTAATCACGGATTACAAATCAGAGAAGGAGCCAAGTTGGCTGACCGTAGTCGATATCAGCGACTGGTCGGAAAACTCATATATCTCTCGCACACTAGGCCAGATATTGCCTATGCAGTTGGGGTCGTAAGTCAGTTCATGCATAAGCCGCAGACAGATCACATGGAGGCAGCACTTAGGATTTGTCAGTATTTGAAGGGAACTCCAGGGCATGGAGTGTTGTTCGCCAAAAATGGGCATCTTGAGATTCATGGTTATACAGATGCTGACTGGGCAGGGAACCCAAACGATAGGAAGTCTACAACAGGCTACTTTACCTTTGTTGGAGGTAATTTGGTAACATGGAGAAGCAAGAAGTAGAAGGTGGTGGCTCTTTCAAGTGCTGAAGCAGAATTTCGTGGGATTAAAAGTGGGTTGACCGAGATTTTATGGTTAAGGAGATTGATGAAAGAGATTAATCTCTCTCCAAGCAAGTGCCAGTTGTATTGTGATAACAAAGCCGCTATAAGCATCTCACAAAATCCAGTACAACATGATCGAACGAAGCATGTGGAGGTTGACAGACACTTCATCAAAGAAAACATTGCGAATGGGATTGTCGAACTCCCTTTTGTTCGCTCTGAGGATCAACTTGCCGACATCCTAACTAAAGCAGTCAACTCAAGGAGCTTTGAAGATGTGCTTTCCAAATTGAGTTTTGGAGATCCCACCACTTAATTTGAGGGGGAGTGTTGAGAAAAGGGGAAGTATCAATAAGCATTAAAGAATAATAGAGTTCCAAGAATGGAGTTCCAAGAAGCATTGAAGATGTGCATGTTCCAATAATAGTGTAGTTCCATGAATATACATTTATTGTAGGATCTCAAAAGTCACCAACATCCCTATAAATATATGGGTGTTGAGTACCATTTCATCATTCAATCAAATATAATTATCTTCTCTCATTGCTTTCTTCTCTAAATATGTTGTCTATACCATTTAACACTAACTACCAATAATTTGTATCCCCTATTATATACTGATCAAGAAAATTATATGAAATGATGCATAAACTGATCATCGTCAAAAATATTTTTCAGAATTATTTCGTATTAATTGCTCGCACGAATCTAATACAAGAATTCGGTCGTTACAAGATATGATATCGAACATGATTTTTCCAACTCTATTTAATTATTATGATAATATCCTAACTGATCGAGTTGACATGTGATGCGAGAGATTTGGAATCTACTTTTCACTCTGAACTAAAAAAAATCATAGGCTAAACATATCACCTAACTTTGATTTGACTGGTTTAATGGAAAGTGGGTACTGAACTTTTGGCCGAAGTTCACAAATTAAATCAAAGTATTTATAACATTATTGTATAAATATATAATTTGTTATTATTATTAGGATCGGATGTGCTCTTGATTAATTTTGAATTTTCTTATAATGAAAAAACGAAATATCCATATATGAGTATTAATTAGGGTGTGCTTCTGTGCTCTCGAATAATATAATTGTGAATTTTCTTATTTCCTATGAAATAACAACATATTTATGTGTGAATTATCGGTTTTCAAATTACCATATCCAGTTACCCTTGTGCCTTGCATACATGTGATGCTTTTTATTCATGTGATGCTTTTTATTTAATGGGTATTTGATGCTACCAGTGGTCATACTTAAAATGTTAATGATAGTTAAATTCACAGATTAATCTCTTTAATTTGATATGTTATACATTCCTATTATTACTCGATCAACTTCGGGTGAAGCATATCTTATGCATGTGATGACTTAGATCTTCATAATTCGCTTTGCATATATAATTATAAATATTCTATTGCAAACATTAATTAATTTTCTACTACAACTGGGATATACTATAATAAAACGCTCCTTAAGGAGTGATTTATTATGAATAGAAAAAGGCTTAATTACAAATCATAATTACGAAGATAGATACATTCAACTTTCCGACGATATTTCCTCAATTATTTGGTCAACACTAAATTGTTAATGAGGGTTATATATGTTCTAAAGTGTACTAGCTTCATCCCAACTAAAATGATATATTTTCCTTTTTAGTTTGTCACAAATAAAATAAAAAATTACTATTATTAGAAATTCTTTTTTTTCCAATTAATACAAGCACATGCTTTTTCTCTCTTCAATTGAAATATTTAATTCTTTTTCTCTCTTTATTTAATACTTATATCCATTTTTTCTCTCTTTATTTAATACTTATATCCATTTTTTCTCTTTCCAATTAAACACATTAATCAACAACTCTTAAAATTTCATGATAACTAAGAATGTGTCATCTCGGACTGAGGGAATAAGTACTTTGAAAACGAAATTGTTGAACATGATTTGTTATTCTTTCTTGATTGTTTGTTTTGTTTAAATAACTATGTAAAGTTCTCTAATTGAACATTGCACTACATAAAAAATAAATGTCATTAACATGAATTTGCATTAGATTATTAATAACTGTCACTTGTTGACACACATTAAACATAAGTTGTTATCTTTCTTAGCTTGTGATCAAAATTTTATCATCAAATTATAAAAAGAAAAAATAAGGAAGATTTATGGTAACTCACTCAAATGTTGGGCCAACCCTATCGCTCTCGGGCTATTTTTTCTCAGGCCGATCAAACTTTTTATTCTTAGGGCTATTTTTGACCCTAAAATCCATTTTATAATTTATTTGAGTAATTCGCTCGGTTTCTGGTTAAATTGACATTCCTACGAATCAGTATAATTTTATGATAGAACCATGTGGGATTGGCCAAAACCCGATGATTTCCCGATTGAGATCCCCAAATGAGACGAAGGAGATTGGATGCAAGGTAATGCTCATTTTTTCGATATTAGATATATTTCTTTTTCATTCTCTCTACCTTCCCTTTACATTTCTAAAAGAATAAATAGTTTTCATTTTGATTTCTTTGACTATTGCGATTGTTACTATGAGTTAGTTTGAGAGGTATGGAGGGTCATGAGTCATGTGGGATTCACATGCAAAGAGAAGAGAACATAGAACACCTGCCGAATATGCAAAGGCTAAGATATGATTTTAGGTTGTTTCCCTCCATAAACAACCTGGTATGCTTGCCTCTCTCATCAACACAAGAAACATCATGTCTTGTCTCAATCTATAAATCTATATATAAATGTAAATGAAATAATTATGGAAGCATTACCCCACTACCCATGCCATAACATTCAATATCAAGAGCCACAACGAATTTGGACCATCTTCACCAACACATTCATTAATGACCCCTTAACTTGTATGGTTTGCATGTGATGATTATCTAGGGAGGCCATCTCCCACTCTTTGAACTCAAATATAGGTAGGAGTATTTTACATTTATTGTACCTGTATTACTTTATCATACTCATACATTTCAAAATAATTCAAAAAAATCGATATATCATTACTTTTTGACCAAGCACATATATTTTGTCTTATTCTTTAACCTTTAATTTTCTACAATGTATCCTATTACTTAAATATCTCTTGGTTTTCATGGGGTATTCGAATGTTCATTTAATGTATACAGCACTGTGTTTCTTTCCAATTATTCGTAACTTCTACATCTCTTTTGTTCAATTTAGCCTCTAATTTCCAATACGGTGGTATTACTTCATTAGGAAAATTTTCCTAAAAGTCATGAATTTTGATCCAACCCATAACTCATGAAAAGCTGATAAGAAAAACCATGAGGTTTATTTTAACCAAAGTATGTCATTTTGTAACTCATCAAACAACGTCGTTCAAATTGTTGGCCTTTTTTGCCGATGTGTACGTCAACCGTATCCGTAACTATTTTTTTTCTTGCAATTCCTTAGAGTTGCGAGCTTAACTAGAATTTAATTTAAATAAAATTCATATATTTTCTGATTTTTTAGTCCACTTTATTTCCCAAATAGTTGGAGGATAGTAAGAAAATACCTTGTATCTCGCCTAGAATATTTCCGAGAAATATACAGATTCCTGACATTCATCCATTAAGTAAATTTCTTTCAAGAAATTCTAAATCGAATCACCAATAGATTTAGGCATTTAGCTTTGTCTGGGATCTAGGTAGCATTTGATTTCTCATGTTCAACTATTATTCTTCTAGGCCTTTTGTTTCTTTTCTCTTTAATAAAATTGATTAGAATTTCATTATGGTTGAATAACCGTATAATACTATAATTAATAGTATTAGTATTTTGCAAAACTTAGAACAGTACCATTGTGTTGATCGAATTAGAGTTGCAAAGTCACAACCCAAAGCCCAAAGGTATTGGTATGCTCCATCAAAACTCATCAATTTATCATATTGATGGGTGGATATTTTTGTTTGACAAAATAAAATTGAAAATTAAAGTTTTTTAGACTTTACAACAGGAAATTACATCAGAAAGTAGGAATAGCAAGTAATACTGAACAGTCACTGCTTAAGGATCCAACCAAAGAGTACTAAACTTAAAAGCTTAAGATATATTAACACTTTCATAATCTGAATTTTAAATTATCTAAGACGTGTGATATGAAATTGAAAGAGGCTTAAAGGAGATTGAATATTTTTTTTATATATTTAGGCCTATAAGCCCACCGAATAAGGGGTTTTGTTGGGCAAAATGATCTTACATTGATGGGCTGAATTTTCAGTACAGCCCATTTTCTCACTTTAAAGAAAATTATTATCTTAATCTCAGCTAGGTGAGCCATTTTTCACTTCAACTGCTTTGCGTTTTTAATTTGAAAATCAGTTTTAACAAAATCATGAGCCATTTTTATGATAATCAGGAATATACAATTTCAAGGGGATGTGGTGAAGGATTAGATCATGCTCGTGAGAATACGAATTTATAGAATATTTAAGAACTTAAGAATCAATCATTCAATTCTCAATCAACTCATCCTCTTGCATGATTAATTAAGGATGAAAGACATATACGAAATAGCAAAAAAGTATCACTTTTGAAGTATGATGAAATTTGTTTTGGTGGCAATAAAGTTTGAAAGATTCAAGATAGGATCTCTAAAATTCTGGAAGAAAGATACGGTCTAATGCATGATATTCTTGCTTTCTGTCAGAACTAGAATCGCAATATTAGACATTGTCAAAACATAAAAATTAAAATAAAACTCCTTCCACCTCAAATAAGAATCATTAATATGCATCACATTTTTTACTCTAATAGTTTTAAATCATGGCATGTGAAAATATATTTTGATTCGTTTTATTAAAAAAAGATAAGAATACTAGTATATATTTTAGGATTACTTATATAATTGCTCTTAAAGTTCATTATAATCATTACTTAAATTAAAGATTAAAAAGTCCACATAATAATTAATTGTTATAGTTAGAAATTTGGAATTAACTACTACTACTATTACTAAATAACTATTAAGTACTATGCAACTAACCAGTGGCGAAGCTAGAATTTTGACGTTGAGGTCTAGACCACTATGAACAATTGTGAGGTATTATTCGGTATTAGTATTGCCGCAAGCTAATTTGGCCTTGGTAGACAAACATTGTACATACGAGATTGAACCTAAGACATTTTCGCACTCGGTAAGTAGAGTCTTGTGGTAACTTCATGGCATGTAGACTGATTGGAACACCAAAATTTCAAGGTAATTTTCTAGTATTTACGTAGGAATGTTCCCAAGCAACACTTTTTTCTTCTTGACAGAAGTTAAGTGAAATACTCCTAAAATAGACAAAGGAGGGACATGACACACGGGATTTGAAAACTTTATCATGTTGATACAGTTATGATAGTTATAATATAACGACATTAGAGCATCCGCAGTGCTGCTTGATGGTTCCGCGAATTTCTGATGTTTGTAAATGCAGGAAATAAATGAAGATCAACACAGGGATTTTACGTGGTTCGATTTACTGATGTAAATCTACGTCCACGGGGAGAAATGGGGGCAGGTTTGTATTGCTTGATCTGCGAATTACAGCTTACAACACTGGCCTGCTTTATGATATTCTCTCTAGAGAGCTTTTTAGAATTTAACAGAAGAAGTTATCTATCTGACCTAGGTTCTATTTATACAGTGAACCAAGATCGTGGCATGCAGCATTTATTAGGTAGTGGATGTCGTGGAGATCGTGGCGACCTTGCATGGGTCCACTATCCTGCATGAGTTAATGACTGCTTGACACCACTAAATAGATCGTCGGTGTAGTGGAGGTGGAAATCTTGCATGAGTCCACTATCTCCTAGTTCGGTCGAATACTGAGACCGAACTGCTGAATTATTGCCGAGCAGCTTTTGCCGATCTGAGAGTAGAGCTTGATGCCGACCTGAGAGCAGAGCTTGATGAGTTGGCTTTCACCGAGCTGTAGGCTGGGGCCGAACTCTTTGGTTGTGCCGAACTGAACTCTTTAGTCACGCCGGACTGATACTCTTTAGTCATGCCGAACTGATACTCTGTCTTGGGCTTTACTGCTGTTGGGCTTGTTTAGTACGTACTCCATCACTACCCCCCCCCCGAAAAGAGAAGTGAATCACTTCGGCATTCTGGATAAAAGTATGGGGTAAGTTGATGTTTGTCCACGGTCTCATGAAGTGAACTCTTCTTTGACCGGACTTGGTTTGTGTCCTAATTTGGCGAGTTTTATCGCTCGGATCGAACTTTCCGTTGTCCTAATTTGGGGATCGGACTTTCCCTTGTCCTAATTTGGGGATCGGACTTTCCCTTGTCCTAATTCGGCGAGTTTTATCGCGTGGATCGGACTTTCCCTAGTCCTAATTCAGGCAAGTTTTATCGCGAGAATTGGACTTTTGTTGCAGTTCGTTTCAGACGAAGTGCTTGTTTAAGCTGAATTGTGGTCTTGTATCCTCTTTAGAAGCTTTGACGCACAATCGTGGGCTTGTTGCAGCTCGTTTCAGACGAACTGCTTGTTTAAGCTGAATTGTGGTCTTGTATCTTCTGTAGAAGCTTTGACTTACAATCGTTGGCTTGTTGCAGCTCGTTTCGGACGAACTGCTTGTTTAAGCTGAATTGTAGTCTTGTATCTTCTGTAGAAGCTTTGACTCACAATCGTTTAGCTTGTATATGTTCTAAGAAGGGGATCAGCCTTCGAAGAACAAGATGCCTCAGTAACATTTGTAAGAGACGACACGCACAGAGACAGACGAAACAGACAGACAAAAACGCACAGAGACAAAAAAAGACCAAGTAAGCCAAATAAAGCACAGAGACAAAAAACGCACATAACCTTAGGATCGAACTAGACACAAGACAGACTGACCGGACTGTCTCTTACAAATGGAACTTTTTGAGATTGGAAATGTGCCATGTTCGGGGTACCTGTTCTCCTGACATGTGAGCCAATTTGTAAGACCCTTTGCCGAGGACTTCTGACACCCGATACGGACCTTCCCATGTGGGTTCGAGCTTGCCCAGCTTTTCTGCTCGGCTTACTTCGTTGTTTCTCAGGACGAGATCTCCCACTTGAATTTGCAGCTTCTTCACCCTTTGGTTGTAATACCGGGCTACTTGCTCCTTGTACTTGGCTGCTTTTATGCATGCCAATTCTCTTCTTTCTTCGGCAAGATCTAGCTCGGCTCTCAGTCCGTCGTCATTCATTTCTGAGGAGAAATTTAGAGTTCGGGGACTGGGTACGCCGATCTCCACCGGAATCACAGCTTCAGTGCCGTATACCAGACTGTACGGAGTTTCACCGTTGGAGGTTGTGGGTGTAGTTCGGTAGGACCATAGGACTTGAGGGAGATTTTCTACCCATTGTCCTTTGGCTTGTTCTAACCGAGCTTTTAACCCTTTCACCAGGATACGATTTGTTACCTCCGTTTGTCCGTTTGCTTGTGGATGAGAGACCGAAGTGAACCGCTGTTGAATATTCAGCTCTTGGCACCAATTCTTGAACGTCTTGTCGGTGAACTGAGTCCCGTTATCCGAGATGAGGATGTGGGGTATGCCAAATCGGCACACTATGTTCTTCCAGACGAAATCCAATGCCTTCGAACTCGTTATCGTAGCTAATGGTTCAGCTTCCACCCACTTCGTAAAGTAGTCCACGGCAACGATTAGGAATTTCATTTGCCGAGGAGCTTGAGGAAGTGGTCCCACTATGTCTATGCCCCATTGCATGAAAGGCCAAGGGCTCTGCATAGTGGATAGATCGGTTTGCGGCATCCTTGGGATATTTGCATGGATTTGGCACTTCGGGCAGGTCTTGACGAGCTGCACTGCTTCTTGTACCAAGGTTGGCCAATAATATCCCCATCTTAGAACTTTTTTAGCTAAAGCTCTAGCTCCGATGTGGCTGCCGCACGATCCTTCATGAACTTCTCTGAGGATGTAGTCCGTCTCTTCTGGTCCTACGCACCGCAATAACGGCTGGAGGTAAGACTTTCTAAAGAGGACTCCTTCATGAAGTTCGTACCGAAGTGCTCGGCACGTGATCTTCCGAGCTTCTCTCTTATCCTCGGGCAATTGTCCTTGATCCAGATACTGCAAGATCGGCGTCATCCAGTTCGGCGAGCTGGATACTGAATGCACCTCGGCTTCATCAATGCTTCGATGCATTAATTCTTCCGCCTTTGAGCTCGGATCTGAGGCCAACTTACTTAAGGTATCTGCTCGGCTATTTTCCGCTCTGGGAACGCGGATTATCCGAAAATAGGAGAAACTTCGGCTGATGCTTTGCGCTTTGTCCAAATACTTCTTCATTCTCTCGTCACGAGCTTCACTTGTACTCAACATGTGATTTACTATGACTTGTGAATCACAATGGACTTTGAGAGATTTGACGAGCAGACTTTGCGCTAACTGGAGTCCGGCAAGGAGGGCTTCGTACTCGGCTTCATTATTAGTAGTGGGGAATAGGAACCGAAGTGAGTAGGTTACCTCGTGTCCGTCGGGAGCGACGAGTAAAATACCAGCTCCACTTCCCATCTTGTTTGAAGCTCCATCTACGAATCCGCTCCAGCAGTCTGGCGGCTCTACTTCGGATTTCAAGGGCTGTGCTAGTTCGGTATTGGCAGACTTTTTCTGTTCGGCAATGACAGGGATTGCTTGATCGAACTTGGCCTCTGTAAGAAAATCTGCCAAGGCTTGTCCCTTGATGGCTTTCCGAGGTAGGTACTCGATTGAGTGTTCTCCCAGCTCTATGGCCCATTTGGCGATTCTGCCTGATGCTTCTGGCTTGGTCAAAACTTGCCGAAGAGGCAGATCGGTTAAGACGCATACCTTGTGAGCATAGAAGTATGGCCGCAGTCTCCTTGCTGCATTTACTAACGCCAGAGCAATTTTTTCCAGAGGTTGATACCTTGTTTCTGGACCTCTTAATGCTCGGCTTGTAAAGTAGATGGGAAGCTGCTTTAGGCCTTCTTCTCGTACAAGCACCGCGCTGATGGTTTGATCTGATGCCGCTAAGTATAAGAATATTACTTCGGCTTCGGTTGGAGCAGAGAGAATAGGAAGCTCGGCTAGATAACTTTTGAGCTCGTCAAAGGCCTTTTTCTGCTCGGCTCCCCACTCGAACTTTGGTGCCTTTTTCAACACCTTGAAGAATGGCAGTTGCTTTTCGGCTGCTTGGGAAAGGAATCGATTCAGTGCGGCTAGACATCCGGTTAGCCTTTGCACGTCATGTATGGACTTCGGCATTGCCATGTTCTGAACGACTTGAACTTTTGAGGGATTTGCCTTGAGTCCGTCCTTTGAAACCCAACAACCCAGAAACTTTCCCGAATCTACCAAAAAGGTACATTTTTGGGGGTTGAGTTTGAGGTTGGCTTTTCGGAGCACGTTGAGAGTGGATTTGAGGTTGTCTTCGTACTCCGAAGTGCTTTTGCTTTTGACAACTATGTCGTCGACATACACTTCAACCTGTTTCCCGATTAGGTGCCGAAAAAGCTTGTCTACCATCCTTTGATAAGTGGCTCCGGCATTCTTTAAACCGAATGGCATCTTTTTATAAGCGAAAATGCCGAAATCGGTAATGAAAGCTGTTTTCGGAGCGTCACTCTCATCCATCAACACTTGGTGATATCCTTTGTATAAATCAAGAAAACAGAAAATTTCGAAGCCGATCAAAGCTTCTACTTTTTTATCTATATTCGGAAGGGGATAGCAATCTTTTGGACAGTGCTTGTTTAGATCGGTAAAATCTATGCACATCCGCCATCCTCCTCCTTTTTTCTTGATCATCACAGGATTGGCCACCCAAGAAGGATATTTCACCTCGAATAGTACATCCGCTTTTAGTAATTGGCGGACTTCGTCATGGATGACTTGGCTTCTTTCTGCCGCAAAGAGTCTTTGCTTCTGTTTTACTGGCCGGATTGAAGGATCAATATTTAACCGATGAGTGATTACCTCGGGGGGCACTCCGGTCATGTCCAACGGAGACCATGCAAAGACATCTTTGTACTCCTTGAGGAGCTGAATGGTCTTTTCCCGGAGTAGAGGCGTTCCTGCGAAGCCGACGTTGACCGTTCTGGATGGATCATCTTCGTATAACTGAACGGTCATTGAGTTCGGCTCTGAAGTGACTTCGGTCATCTCGCTTGTCTCCGACTCCGGTTGCTGTGATTGCTATGCTTGATGGTGCCGAACTGATTGCTCGGCACTTTTAAGCGCAATCTGCAGACATTCTTTTGCTCTCTTTTGATCACCTCGGATGACCGCTATCCCACCTTTAGTGGGGATCTTGATGGTGAGGTGATAAGTAGAGCAAACGGCCCGAACTGTGTTGAGCCAGTCCCTCCCCAGGATGACGTTGTACGGAGACCGAGCTTTCACCACAAAGAACTCGATCATCGTATTGGAGCTTGTAGGCGCTTTTCCCACCGTGATCGGAAGGCTGATAATACCTTCAGGGCGGGTGTCCTCCTGGGCGAAACTTTTCAGAGGAAGTGGAGCCGGACTGAGCCGAGCTGGATCCACTTCCATTTTATCGAAACATTCTTTAAAAAGAATGCTGACTGACGCTCCTGTATCCACAAATACTCTGTGGACCAGTTTGTTTGCCACCCCGGCTTGAATGACAATAGCGTCTTGGTGAGGAGAGATGGCTGGGACGGGATCGGCATCTGAAAATGTAATCACTTCGTCTTTCTTCAGCCTTTTATGTGTTGGTTCCTCTTGATTGGAACCTCTGCGTTCTGCTTTTAGGGACGACTTAGTCTTCCCGGCAGGGAGAGCATCAATAGTCAGGATTACTCCATCATATTGCGGCTCGTCGTCGTCTTCGGGATCCTCATGCCTTTTCGGATCCTGAGGATTGCAGTTCGCACCTCTCTGCTTTTTGTTCTTTTTCGGCTGCTTGCTTTGGTATTTTTTTAACGTTCCTGTTTTCACAAGAACATCAATACCTGCAGCCAAATCTCGGCACTCCTCGGTATCATGACCGTGGGTGTGATGGAAGGAGCAATATTGATCCTGAGGTCGCCGCGCGGCTGATTTCGTCATCCGCTTTGGTCTTTCGAACATATCGGAATGTAGTTCGAAAATTTCCGCTCTTGACTTGTTCAGCGGTACGAACTGAGCGGGCGGCTTCTCGGGGTTGAGACGTGGTCCCAATCTGCCTTGTACCGGTGCCCTTTGAATTCTTTCAAAAGGAGTTCGGCGAGGAAGCCTCTGATCGCTATGATCGGGCTTCTTTTCGTCTCCTCGGGATGAGCTGTCTAAAGACCGTTTTCGACGGTCTGCCTCATCCGCACGGGAAAACTGGTCCGCAATGTCCCACATTTCTTGAGCTGTTTGCGGACCGCACTCCACGAGCTTTCTGTAGAGAGCTCCGGGCAGGATTCCATTTTGGAATGCCGAAATGACAAGTAGATCATTGAGATTATCTACTTGTAGGCATTCTTTATGGAATCTCGTCAGGAAGTCGCTGATCTTTTCGTCGCGACCTTGACGTATAGAAAGCAGCTGAGCCGAAGTGATCCGGGCTTCTGCTTTCTGAAAGAACCTCCTGTGGAAAGCATCCATTAGATCTCGGTAGGATCTAATGCTGCCTTGAGGAAGGCTGTCGAACCACCTTCTGGCGTTCCCGATGAGCAGCTCGGGGAACAGTTTGCACATATGGACCTCATTGAGACCCTGGTTCGCCATATTATATTGATAGCGTCCCAAGAAGTCATGAGGATCCTCTAGCCCGTCATAAGTCATTGACGGTGTCCGGTAGTTCCGCGGCAAAGGAGTTCGGGTGATGTCGTCCGAGAACGGAGTCTTTAATGCTCCGTACATGGCGAACCCGACATCTCTTCGGTACGGAGGAGATGGAGTTCTCCTGTGGTTCCGGTACCGAGGAGGAGCAGGAGCATGTTGAGGTTGAGGATTCTTTCTCCTGGAAGACACGTCACTACTGCGGTAGTGACTTTCATGTCTGGATGAGGAGGGAGAATCCGCCGTTGTCTTCTCCGGCTGTTGGCTCTTCTGCAGGAAGGTTAAGAACTCCTCCTGCTTCTCGGCCAAGAACAGCTTGACAGCTTCATTTAAATTGGGCTGCTGGGAAGACTCGGTGCGATGACTCCTGGAGTGGCTTGCTCCTTCTTCGTGAGAACCGGAGGTAGATGTCTCCCGAGGCCGTTTTTCAGACCTGCGAGCTGGACTAGCTTCCTCACGGTTATCACGAACGGTATTATGAGTGTTATGTGATCTGGTATGCATTTTTTGGGGTGGAAAAGGGTCAAAAATTCGCTTTATCACAAATTTTGTTCTCTGTTTCCCACAGACGGCGCCAGTGATGGTTCCGCGAATTTCTGATGTTTGTAAATGCAGGAAATAAATGAAGATCAACACAGGGATTTTACGTGGTTCGATTTACTGATGTAAATCTACGTCCACGGGGAGAAATGGGGGCAGGTTTGTATTGCTTGATCTGCGAATTACAGCTTACAACACTGGCCTGCTTTATGATATTCTCTCTAGAGAGCTTTTTAGAATTTAACAGAAGAAGTTATCTATCTGACCTAGGTTCTATTTATACAGTGAACCAAGATCGTGGCATGCAGCATTTATTAGGTAGTGGATGTCGTGGAGATCGTGGCGACCTTGCATGGGTCCACTATCCTGCATGAGTTAATGACTGCTTGACACCACTAAATAGATCGTCGGTGTAGTGGAGGTGGAAATCTTGCATGAGTCCACTATCTCCTAGTTCGGTCGAATACTGAGACCGAACTGCTGAATTATTGCCGAGCAGCTTTTGCCGATCTGAGAGTAGAGCTTGATGCCGACCTGAGAGCAGAGCTTGATGAGTTGGCTTTCACCGAGCTGTAGGCTGGGGCCGAACTCTTTGGTTGTGCCGAACTGAACTCTTTAGTCACGCCGGACTGATACTCTTTAGTCATGCCGAACTGATACTCTGTCTTGGGCTTTACTGCTGTTGGGCTTGTTTAGTACGTACTCCATCACTGCTCTTCCGCACGGACGGCGTCCGTGCCGCTAGCGTGGCGGTGTGCTCTCCGCCGCTATGCTCTTGCCGCTGGTACGGCACTGCTCGATGCATCGAGCACGTCCGTGCCGCTGAGCAGGCTGACGTGGCGGCACGGGATTGGGCAAGGGCAAAGCCGTTGGCATTTTCGATTTTTCTTTTTTTTTAAAAAAATCAAATTTAATTTAAAAATCTTTTTTAAATAAGTAAAAAAATATTTTCCCATTTCCCAATAAATCTTTTTAAATAAGTAAAAAAATATTTTCCCAATTTCCAATAAATTATATCCGTTTTCTCCACACTTTTAATTTATTTTTCAATTTTTTCCCCCAAAATTCACATTTTCATCTATAAATACCCCCACTTCCACACAAAATATTTCACACCACACTACATAATTCTTATCTAAATTCCCTCATCTTCTCTTATCAATTCCCAATCTTTCACTCTTACAAAAAAAAAATGTCCGGCTTCGGCGATCACCCCTCCGACTCCCGCGGTTGGAACCACGAATGGTTCGGCTCACAACCATTCCCTAGTCCGGAAACGCAATTCTCGGCCCCTCCTCAAACCCAAGGTTCTCAAGTTCTGGGTGGCGACGGGCCTTACCCGGTGGACGACCAAGATGCCCCCGATGGGCGATACGGGTAGGCACCCGAACCCAGATCGGGAGGGAGCGGCGGCTCTCAAACTCCTCCTCTTCCTAATCCTACTCCTCAAGGTGTCCACACCCCGTACACTCCGGCGGAGATGGATCAGTTATTCAAAGCATATTTGATTATCTCCGAAGATCCGGAGATAGGCACGAACCAAAGCGGGGATAGGATTTGGTGGAGCGTCTCTCGCCGATACAATGAAAACCGCCCGGCTGGAACCATCGAGCGCAATGAGAGTATGGTGTACAATGCCATCTTCAGAACCAACGAATAAATCCAAATGTTCCAGGGGTATTACCTCCAGGAAGAGCGGTCGGCGGGGAGCGGCAGTAGCGAGCTCGACATCATCAGTGCCGCCTTGGCGACCTACCAATCCCAACATTACAAACCATTCAAGTACCTCAGCGCTTGGCAGGAGGTGCGTGTGCATCCAAAGTATAAGGTAGGCGTATCATCCTCCTCCAGCAAACGGTCGAGGTCAGTATCTCTATCCGACGTTGGCGAGGATGAGGTGGCTAGCCAGCTTGCCGGAGCTAACTTGGATAGCCCCGACGCCGGCCCGAGCAGTTCTCAACACCTGCCGCAAGGAAGGAAGAAGGCGACGGCCAACCGCCGTCGCGCCGCGACTCCATCCCCCCCGCTCCCTTTGTGCCTCCTCAACCCCCCACCAACTCGTTGTGGACCCTTTTGGCTCAACTCAAGTTGGCCGATAGGTCAAATATGACTCCCGAGCAACTTGATTCACATTTGGCAATGATACGGGGTCTCCGACAAACATTGGGGATAGGGTCGGAGAACTAGTCTTCCACGGGGGTATTTTTTAGCCTTTAATTATGTATTTTTTTTTATTTTTTAGGATTTTAATTATGTAATTTTTATATTTTAATATATTTTTAGTAATTGAAGTATTTAAATTAAATAATGGAATGATGAGACCCTTGAGCATGTTCTTGTGGAAGAGCATGAATATGAGTGTTGTGCTATTGGGAAAGAGTAAAGAGTAAAAAAGTAATAAAAGTCTTAATCCACGTGTGGATGCTCTTAATCCTTATCTCTACTCTTCCCAACAGCTTAAGATGGCCCTTTTTGCTTACTTAACAGTAAGTTTCTTACATAACAATAAAAACATACCGCCATTTTCCGATGCCCAATTTGCTAACACCTAACAACTTGTTGCCAAAACGTCAAACGTGTCCTTTTCTACTTTATTTTTCTTCAATTTCATGCTACTTTCTCAACAATTATACTTTAATTTCATCTGTGGAATATATTATACCCATCCTTGAATAAAATGATAGATAAATATGATGCTTCATAATATCTGACTATTATTATTAAGTTAAATATGAAATAAAGTTTTAATATAACCAAATAAAATTTTAAGTATAAAATAAGAATATGCTCATACTCCTTTTGTCCTGCATCTAAAAAATGATGATTCTGAATCCTTTATAAATGAATGGTTAATTCTCCCCTTATAAGCTACATTCGGTTATGAGTTTCTATATTCCAAGTGGGGAAGGATGTTGATCATTTTGGTTCATACATTGCGTGGGCGTATTAAAACCGCTTACCATCTTTCTTAACTAGTAAAATGCATTATATTTTTCCTTTTTCATTTAATTAGATGATTATAATTGGGAAAGTCCAAGAACATGAATATTATTCTAATTTGGAGTGTAGGACGTGATAGGCCAACTCAACAATCAATTCTAACCATCTTAATCCAACAAAATAATTGACGTTGAATAGAGTGCAAACAATGAGTTTGATAATTAAAAACTAAATGGAAAATAAGAATTGAAGATTCGGATTTGATTTGCATATGAAAGTGACATTACAAAACACTAAAACAGGACAAACGATCAAATTCCTTGAATGAAGCTAGAAAAATAGATGGTTATTGAGAATAAGGTAGTAACCTAGGCTCATCCAATACTATCCAAGGTTGATAGTTATTCATCTCTTCCAAGCTTATAGCATTTGCCATTGAAGAAGAAGTGTGAAGCTGTGACATTGCACTGTATATTCCCATTTGTGATGGAAGATCAATCATGGCCGCTGAATTCTCCCATATGTTGTGATGTTGGAAATCAACTTCCAAATTATTACAACACAAGAAACTTTCTTGGAGCTGAGGTGGCGGCGGCAGTGTAGGCTCGGATCTGATTCTTTGCTTGGGGAAGAGCTTCTTCTTGAGCCTGGTATTCCAGTAGTTCTTGATGTCGTTGTCTGTTCTTCCAGGTAACTGAGCCGCGATCACCGACCACCTTAATTATATTCCCACATAAATGAATTAATCCCATCATGCAAAATTCATGTATAAAAGTGTATTCTAAAAAAAAATTTAAAAAAACTGAAACCACTGTATAAGTCTTATCATATGTACTCCTACATACCTGCTTCCGATGGTGAGGTAGAGGGTGCAGATTAAGTTGTCTTCGTCTGCGGTGAAACTGCCGTGCTTGAGGTTAGGCCTGAGATAATTGAGCCATCTAAGACGACAACTCTTTCCGCATCTCTTGAGGCCTATTTTGGCCGGGAGGGCGATCCAGTTGCCGCCCGTGCCGTGAGTTTGGATGTGGGATTTGAGCTTGGCGTCCTCTTCGGGAGTCCATGGCCCTTTCTTCACCTTGGCTTTGTCGCAGCATGGAGCTCTTCCCATTTTTTCTATTTTGCTATTTTGCCCTCACTCTCTACTCACCCCCTATTTATTTATGTATTCTTAGTTTTATTATTTTATTAATCTATCTAATTTTAAATACATTTTGTTTTATTCAATAAAATTAATTATTTTTTTATTTTTGAAGAATACGTCATCAATATTTTTATTTCCTTTTATTTTGTACTAGTATATAATGACGGTTACACATTGTAGTAGACTTGGTCAAAAGTATGAAGATAGGTGCCACCAATCTCGACTTATTGTAAGGTCAAGTATGTTTCCTAGATCACGGCAAAATATGTACGAATAAAAAATAGTTAAACTATAATAAAAATATAGTAGGGAAAGAAAACAAGTAAATACTAAAAATAAATTAAAAATATTAGCTCCGTTTGATATCATGGAATTGAAAAAAAAATACTTAAAAAATATTCATCGATTCATAAAGAGAAAAGATCCATTGCCAAATAGTAGTGTTGTTAAGACGTTTTTTCTAACATTTTACTTGACAATTGGATTGTCCACTTTGAGTGGGAGACTTATAAACTAGAAGTGTTGAGTGGACACATGTTAGCCTACTTTGGTTCAATTAAATCTAATAGTTTTGTGCAATTTGGTCGATAGATTAGGTTAAGAGATATTCTTAGTCTTACTATTCTATTGTACTAAGAGCATCCACTACGCGTCCCGCGCGCGGCTCGCGTTTCGTCCCGGAGGGACGGTTCCGCCGCGGGACGCGTTGCAACGTTCGTCCCGTCCCGTAGCCCGTATCCGCGAGACAAGGGACGCCCCGGCCCGTCACGCGCCCGGGCGACGTGTCACGCCCCCGATGCATGCGTGACGCCCACTCGCTGGCCCGCGAGTGGGCGTCGTCACGGATGACGCAATAATTCATTTTTTTTTAATTCGAATTTTAATTAAATAATAATAATTTTCAAACGGTAATATTACCGTTAATTTTTTATTTTCCTTTTTTTAAAATTTTTTTTTTACTCTATAAATAATCCTATTTCATACTCATTTTAAACACAAACACACATCTATTCCTCTCAAATCCTCTCTATCACTCCAATTTCCATCTTAAATCAACTCAAACAAATGGATCATTTTTTAATTTTAATTATGTCTTTTTTTCTTTTTTTTTAAGTTTAAGTTGTAATGTTGTTTTAATTTTAATGAATTGTGTTTGTTTAAATTGAATTGGGTTAGAAAAAAAATAAAATTGAATGAATAGTAATTAAAGAACGGAGCGTTGCAGGTACCTTCCCTTAGTTAAGGGATAGAGGAAAAAAGGACAGTGGGACCCTCAAATAGTGGTCGAATAGTAGTTAAGGGACGGTATAGAGATAGCGTAGTGGATGACCTAAGTTCTCAAGAATAAGAGAGGGTATATTAATCAATTGAAGTGAATTCGTACAGTAAATTAATTACTAATTTTTAATATAAAATCATTTGATTGACATAGGTTTGACTGTGATTGATATGTCAGGATATTGCACCAACTTAAGGTTTTAGACCATCCGCAGCGGTGAGCAGCATGCTCACCGCCGTCCTTGCCGCTGGCAAGGACGGAGCTCGTCCGTTGATGCGCCCTGCCGCTGGCAGGGTGGTGCTCTTAGCTAAGAGCACGTCCGTGCCAGCGGCAAGAGCACGAGGTGGCGACGTGGCAGCTTCTGATTGGCCCGTTGATTTATCATTTTTTATTATTATTTTTTTAATAAAATCGAAAAAATCTGAAAAATTCAAAATTAATAAAAAAAATATTTTCTCACTTCCTAATAAAATATATCCATTTTTTCCACACTTTTAATTTATTTTTTTTCATTATTTTTACCCCAAAATTCATACTTTCATCTATAAATACTCTCATTTCAAACACAAAAAATGACACTATACTAAACAACTCTCTAAATCTCAATTTTTATGAGTTTAATTATGTAATTTTTAATTTTTAGGAGTTTAATTATGTAATTTTTAATTTTTAGGATTTTAATTATGTAATTTTTAATTTTTAGGATTTTAATTATGTAATTTTTAATTTTATTTGTAATTTGTAATATTTATTGTGGTTTTTAAATGAATTTTAATATTATGGAAATGTTTTTGTTTAATTGAATTTTATATTAATTGTGCTCGTCCTTGCGGAAGAGCACAGTTGTGAGTATTGTGCTCTTGCCAGAGAGCAGGCATGAATAGTACCGCCCGGGCCCACAACCGTGCCGCTGGCAAGAGCACGGTTGTGGATGCTCTTAAGGTGATGTAAGATTGCATTGGTCTTGGTCTTGTTTTCACTTATCGCTATTTTAGCTTATAACTTGTTGGTTTTAATTATGGTTAGTCACTTTGAATGGCTTGAGCGTTTTCTCTTCTTTCTTTTTTTTTCAAAATGATGACAAAAGAAATTGGGTCCACACTTTACTTCAATTTCGATTATTTTGCAATGCATAAAATAATTTTCTGGTAATTATTCCAGCGATACTCTTGTACTCTGACCAATGAGGAAGAGCTTTCAATCCACATCTATTAATTTATAATTATAACAATGACAAAAATGTTTTCATTAAATCTCTCCATGATTTTCTTTTACTATATAGTAGTAGTATATAAATATGCACGCTGTTATTGGTAATACATTTAGTATTAGATTGGAATGGAATATATATTTCATGTGGGGTCATATTTATTATATAAAATTAGGTTGTGCAAGTATAGCGATTAATTATATACTACAACTATATGGTAGTAGTATTATATCCACATACATCGACAAATGAAAACAAGGCACCTAACAAATGTATGTGGTACGGTGCACCTGTAAAGTAAGCTTAATAAACATCACCTCCTTAATAGTCTGGAAATTTCATGTATACATATGTTTTGTCCATATTAATTTGTAATTATTCATCTTTCGAATCTAAATAATTCCGATTATATCCTAAGGGGAGCACTAGTGTCCTTTCATCCTTAGAGCCACAACATTCTTCCAATCACATGCTGCCACGTGGCACGTAGATGCAACCTAACGTAATTAAGCAACAAAGGATGACACCAGGGACGGAGAAAGCGTTGGCCAAGCCACCGCTCCAGCGGGGGCTTGGCCGGAGCCGGACCCATTTATATTTATGAAAGACTATCTTTTTGTTGTATTTTGGGATAAGAGAAAGAATAAAACTGCATCGGCGAAGAAGAAAGATAAAAATGCAGATGGGAATAGCTTTTACCAGAGTAGGGAAGAAGAAGATGTGGCGCACGTTTTTATGTTTGGATCAATTGGGCCTTTCTTAAATGGGTTTTGACTTTTGATAAATTTTATCAAATGACCCAGTTTAAATGGAGTAAATAATTTGGTTCATTAACTTGTTACTATTCGAAAAGTTAATGAACGAGTTTGGTTTTGAGACTAATTACTTTATTTTATTAAAATAATTAGTACATAACATTATTTAATTAATGCCTTATTATATTTAATTGGATTCACCTAAATTATACTACTAGTATATACATCACATCAAATTAAAAATAGTTATTTGAATACTATTTGAAATACATAACATCAAATTAAAGACCAAATAACAAAATTACAACAACTAAATTAGTTTTTATTCTAATACCTCTTTTTATAAATGTATTTCGATCTAATACCTCATTACTCTTAATTTTTGATTCCTCAACATTTATGATTGTTTTCATATGTCAAACAACATAGGAGTATCAGATTTTTCTAATTTGATTGCATATTATTAATTTTTAGTTTGTTTGATTTATTACAAATCTATCGGAATAACAAATCGAATTAAATAAATATAATAAATATATATATATATATATATATATATATATATATTACAATAAATTTTTTATAATATTATTATTATTTAATTAAATTTTAGCACCGGCTAATTTGTATTTCTAGTTCCGTCCCTGGATGACACATAAGAATTACCTAAGATTGCATAAATGAAAGTTTATGTTGCATTAAATGTAATTTATTTTGCATTTTAGTCTATAATGCAAAATAAATTGCATGTAATGCGACATAAACGGTCTTCTATGCAATCCGTTCATCTAAGTCATCCACTAAGTTTGTTGCTTACATGTGGTTGGAAAGATGTTGTGAACTCAAAATGTGTTATTTTTGAAGTGCTCCCATATATCTTAATATCGATTTAATTGCTTTAATTTTTAATTATTTTACTTGTGTTAAAAACTAATATTTATTCAACTTGTATTGTCACAAAGATTACATCGAGTATTATAGGAAGAGCAGCTATACACATAAGGAAAGATTTTGCCCTAATTCTAATTACCATAATCTTGGTAATTTACAATTAATTCCATATCTTCCTCATTATTTGCTTGTGATTTGATTCCCCCAATCTTCTCGATTATTTACTCGTGATCTCTTTCCAACACTCCCCCTCAAGTTAAGTAAGGGGATCGTCCATACTTAACTTGCCCAATACTTCATGGAAACTTCTGGAGTCCACAGCTTTGGTGAGAATGTCAGCCAACTGGTCTTCTGATCTTACAAACGGTAGTTCCACCACCTTTGCTTCTATATTGTCTTTGATGAAGTGGCGATCAACTTCAACATGTTTTGTCCGATCATGTTGTACTGGGTTCTCTGATATGCTAATAGCTGCCTTGTTATCGCAAAAAAGTTTGCACGGTCCAGGGGAGATCAACTCTAACTCAGTCATTAGCCTCTTAAGCCATAGGATCTCAGTCAACCCGCTCTTGATTCCTCGAAATTCTGCCTCCGCACTTGACAAAGCTACCACCTTCTGTTTCTTACTTCGCCAGGTGACTAAATTCCCCCCAACAAAGGTAAAGTACCCCGCAGTTGATTTTCTATCATTCGGATTTCCTGCCCAATCAGCATCGGTGTATCCATGTATGTCCATATGTCCATGTTTCTTGAACAACACTCCATGTCCTGGTGTTCCCTTCAAGTATCTGACAATCCGCAGAGCTGCCTCCCAATGAGCCGCCTGTGGTTGATGCATAAACTGGCTCACCACCCCGACCGCATATGCAATATCAGGCCTAGTATGAGACAAGTAGATTAGTTTCCCGACTAAGCGCTGGTATCTCGACCGATGAGTGGGTTCTGCTCCTTCTACTATTCTCAAGCCGTGGTTCTGGACCATAGGTGTGTCTGCTGGCTTGCAGTCCAGCATCCCAGTTTCTGCTAACAAGTCCATGACATATTTTCTTTTATTGATGAAGATTCCTTGTTGAGATCTTAGCACTTCTATTCCCAGAAAATACTTCAGCGAACCTAGGTCCTTCATCTCGAATTCTGAAAACAAATTCTGTCTCAGCTCCTTGATTTCTTCTTCGTCATCTCCAGTAAGAATCATGTCGTCCACATAGATGATAAGGCAGGTGATCTTTCCTTCCCTTTTCTTCAGAAACAACGTGTGGTCGGAATTGCTCTGATTGTACCCATACTTCTTCATCACTTCGATAAATCTCCCAAACCAGGCTCGGGGAGACTGCTTCAATCCATACAGTGTTTTCTTGAGTTTGCATACCTTCCCTCCTTCAAAGTTTTCCGAGAATCCTGGTGGAGCCTCCATGTAGATTGGTTTCGGAAGTTCACCATGCAGGAAGGCATTAGTGACGTCAAATTGGTGTAAAGGCCACTCCTTGTTGGCCGCAATTGAGAAGAGTACCCTGATTGTGTTTATCTTGGCAACCGGGAAGAATGTCTCGGCATAATCAACTCCATAGGTCTGAGTGTACCCTTTTGCTACCAGCCTTGCCTTATATCGCTCGACGACCCATCTGGCCTCCTTTTTATGGTGAAGACCCACCTACATCCCACGGCTCGCACTCCTTCTGGCTTGTCACACACCTCCCATGTATTGCTCTTCATCAGTGCTTTCATTTCTACCATCATTGTCTTCTTCCAATGAGTGACCTTCATAGCTTCCTCGGTAGTTTGAGGAATCTCTTCTTCTTCATATAGGGCGGTTGTGAATGCCTTAGCCATTTCTGTGAGGTTGGCTTTCGCAAAATTTGCAACTGAGTATCTGCTCTTAGCACCTATCCTTTCTGGACTGTATCTTTTTGGAGGGACTCCCCGAGTACTGCGCTGAGGAAGAATGTATCGACCAGTATCCCCATCAATAGCGGTGATCTCATCTGTCTCAGAATTGTCAGGTGTAATTGTACTTTCAGAGTTGAGTTCAGGATTTACCTCGGATATCACTTGAGGAGAATCGGATTGGGCGTGGTTGCCTGAGGAGGGTCCATAGTGGTTGTGACCTGCTCGGCGGTGGTGCTAGCTTGCTCTGTTAGTTCCACCTCTGAGTTACTTGGTTGAGGCACCAACCAACTTGGGGGTCCACTGATATCCCTTAGGCTATTTCTACTACTCTCCCCCTGACCCCGAAGATGGGTGTGGTGGAAATATTCACATTCAAGAAAATTACAGTTCATAGTGGTGATTATCTTCCTAGTGGATGGATCATAACACCTATACCACTTCTGATTAATCCCATATCCTAGAAAGACACATTTCACAGCGCATGCAGAAAATTTTGTTCTCTCGTGTTTCGGTATATGCACATAGACAGAGCATCCAAAAATTTTAAGTGGAAGAGTAAGAGGTTCAGGAAGTTTCGTTATTTTCGAAAGGGTCTGAAGGGGTGTCTTCATGTTAAGTATTTTTGTAGGAAGACGATTTACAAGATAAACTGACGTAGCCACGGCTTCGGGCCAAAGGAACTTTGGGACATTTGAGTCAAAAAACAATGCTCGAGTAATTTCGAGAAGAATTCTGTTTTTCCTTTCAGCTACCCCATTCAGTTCTGGTGTATACGGGCACGTGGTTTGGTGAACTAACCCATTTTTTTTAAAAAAGTCTTCCATGTCTTTATTGACAAATTCCCTCCCATTGTCTGACCGAAGGACTGAGATGGTTTTTCGAAATTGTGTCTGAATCATTTTTAAAAAGATGACGAATTTTTCAAAAACTTCAGATTTATTCCGCAAAAAATACACCCAGGTCATTCTAGTGCAATCATCGACAAACAGAAGGAAATATTTAAAACCATGATCACCAACAATAGGCGCAGGGCCCCACACATCAGCGTGAACAATAGAAAAAATATCCTTAACACGAGTATCACTGGATTTGTAAGATTGTCTATGATTTTTAGCCAAAACACACGACTCACAAGAAATGTCTTTAATATGCGAAAATTTTGGAAAAAGTAATTTAAAATAACCCGTTGAGGGATGACCCATTCTCCGATGCCACAACCAAGCTTCTCTATCAGCAGATCCGTGAGCAAGCATTGCGGCGCCACCTTGGTGAGCTATCTCATCCACATAATAGAGCCCTTGACGCTCAGTGCCACGCCCAATTATCCTCCTCGTCCTGATATCCTGTAAAACGCAGAAGTTCGGGTGCATCAATAAGGTACAATTTAACTCTTTGGTCACATGGCTAATAGACATTAGTTTGTGAGACAGTTTAGGCACATAAAGACAATTATTGAGTTTCAGGTTTGGAGATATCTCAATAGTTCCGCTCCCACTTACGGACGTTGATCCCCCATCAGCAGTTTGAATTTGACTTTTAGTTGCCCCAATTTGGGGTAATAAACGAGATTTCTGAGGATTTGGGGGCAGATTTCAAATTTCCAGCTTTTATGGGGTTCAATCTCCTAATATTATCAGAATGGGGTAAAATGTGGGGTTTATTAATCTGGGGGGACTCATTTGCAAATTCAAGATTGGGGTTAGGGTTTAACACCCCCAACCCGTTACCTGCTCCGAACGATCCGCCGCTCCTTCTGAATTCAGCGATTGCTGCCTCTCCCATCGCGCCGCCCCGATTATTCGGCCGACCGTGAGCGTCGGCGGCCTCCTGGTTGCCCGCTCCGGTCGCTGGAAACATGTCCCCTCCATTTTCTGTAACACCGATCGCTAATTTGGCCTTGGCTTTTTGGTTGTCGTCCCACCATTCCGGGAATCCGACGAGTAGGAAGCACGTCTCCTTGGTGTGCTTGTGCTTCCCACAGTGTGAGCACCATAGCTTGGACTTGTCTTGCTTGAAGGGCCGGCAATTCGGGGCGGTTGATGTATTGAGACGATTCGGCGGTTGTCCACTCCTCTGTTGACTCCGGACCGCGAATCCGAGCCCGATTCCGCCCGATGATGTGGTACCGTTGGTTGCGACGGCGGATTCAGTGGTGGTTGCCGGCATAATGCTGAGCCGGGCGGTCTCCCTCTTAATCCAACCGTACGCGACCTCGGCTGAGGGCCACGGTTTGTCTTTAAGCACTTCTCGTTTCATTTGGTCGTATCTCGGGTTCAGGCCGATTAGGAATTTGAATAATCATCGTGTTTCGACATACTTTCGGAATTGCCCTATCCCCTTGTCACAACACGTGACCGGCTGTTCTTGACACCGGTCGACGTCGATCCACGTCCCATGTAAGTGACGCCAATAGGTTTCGAGACTTTGTTCTCCTTGCTTGACATTCTCTGCTTTCTCTTCCAGATCGAAGAGCAAGAACGGATCGGACGTGCTTTCGAACGTCACGGCTAGGCTCTTCCACAGGGCTTCGGCTATTTGATGGTGAGCGAAGTCGATGACGATGTCCGTCTCGATGTTGTCTAAGATCCACGAGAAGACAATCAAGTCGGTCTCCTCCCACTCCGTGTAGCCAGCCGCCCCTGGTTCGGGTGGTGGCGGGCTGCCGTTGATGTGGCGGAGTACTCGTCTACTCCCGATTTGGATCTTCATGAGTCGGCTCCATATGGAGTAATTCGTTCCGTTGAGCTTTACTGCCACGGTCACATTCTTGCTGACCCGTAGCTTGTGGTCGTCTTGAACTGGGGGTTTGGTTTCGTCGGCCATGGCTTAATCTGCCTTTAGGTCGAGAGAGGTAAACAAAGTCTATGATGAAATTATTTCCGAGCCTTGCTCTGATGCCATGTTAAAAACTAATATTTATTCAACTTGTATTGTCACAAAGATTACATCGAGTATTATAGGAAGAGCAGCTATACACATAAGGAAAGATTTTGCCCTAATTCTAATTACCATAATCTTGGTAATTTACAATTAATTCCATATCTTCCTCATTATTTGCTTGTGATTTGATTCCCCCAATCTTCTCGATTGTTTACTCGTGATCTCTTTCCAACAACTTGTTTAAGACTACATAAATTCATTACTATGGGTGTAATTGCGAGTCTGCGACTTTGCATTACATAGATTCTTCTATTCAATATATCTAATGAAAAAACAAAAGGACATATAAATGTTCTGACCGTGCAATGCCAATTATAAAGTTCAACAAAAGAAATAACGAAGAAAAAGAAAATTAATTAATAAAAGAAAGGAGAAACTATGCACCCATTCACACAGACACAAGTAAATTGATGTCTAGAAGATAATGTGAACGCTTGAGGATCATAATTAATCATTTCAGTGATCAATAATGTAACTAAATTATTGTGATATATCTAGGGAGATGATCCAAATAAGAATATATCTAAATCTAGAAATGCAGTTCAAATCTTAGGCTTTAGGATTAAGTGATCTAATGGTTAATAATTAATCAAAAACACGGGGGCATTTTAAGCTGTTTTAGGCCATGTTATAAAATTCGGGTTTGATGTCATGTTAAGATCAGTTTAGGTCATGCTTTTGTAGAATGACCTAAAAATAAACTAATAATGACCTAAACATGCCCTACGATTTTATTCTGCATTTCTGTACTTAAATCTGAAAGCCTAATATACCTATAATTATATATAGAGAGAGAGGTGTTTTCAGTTCCGAACCTCTCTTATATGTTAATCAAGATTCAAGACCAAATATGGACAACAAGATTTGTATACCCAACTATTGATTAAACGAGTATATGCCAATATGATCTAACATATTGAATTCATTTGGGCAAAATTTTGTCACCATTCACAACGCTATACTGTGAATTAAGTTGTGAATTTGATGGCTAATTAAAAGTTTTACTTTTTCCTATGATCCTACCCATCTGTAGTTCTTGAAATAGCAATTGAATTGTGTTGCCGTATAAACACAATTAAGTACAAGTCAAAAGTGAAATTGATAGTGGAGTAGAAAATTAAAGTACAAATTTATAAGTTTTTATTCAAGCTTCATTGACAATCATGCAAATTAACATAATAATTCAGATGCTTTTGAACATTTCAAGTACAAAATTTACATAGTAGATTAACCGCATTGTACTTGTTCTAGAAAAGATAATAAGAAATTAAAGAGGTCGACAGCTAGAGCCACCACTATTATTTTCAAGGTCAAGGAATGTTTTCCTTAGGATATATTTAATTTATCTGGACTATCACGCACTAACAAATATTTTATTTTATTAACTTTTGACAATTAATTTCAACAGCTATTCATTTTCATACACTACCTAGAATACAGTCGCCCACATTCGGATTGGGTATGACTTACATTGTAGTAATTAATGTTATAGATTAATCATTGATGCAATCATACAATGACTGAAATATAAAATAACTTAATTAAGGGCCTCGTATTTTCTCTACTTACATTTAATATGAAATTGATAAAATTGATAAAGTATAAGGGGAAAAAATAAGTATAAAAGAAAAGGTGAAAAAAAGGTAAATTACGAGAGAATAAAGATAATAAAATGGAAAAAAATTTTCATTTTTAAATGAGACTAATGTACAGTATATACTGAAAATTCGGTATGAAACGGTATACCTTGGGATAGGAAAATGATATCGTTATCATATCGAAACCTTTCGGTACGATGTGATACCGTACCAAAAATTACGGTATACTGAAAAATCGGTATTTTTTTCGATACTGTAAGTGCGATATTTCGGTACTTTTCCATACCCTTAGATGAGACTATTATTTATAGATGGATGAAGTATCTTTTTGTATAATTCGGATATAAACTATGTCTATACTGACTTAAAATGTTGAAATGAAACAGTGGGGATATAAATATTTGATGTTCAAAAAGTGGATGCATAAAGACAGCAATCATAGTATCTGTAAAGTGAAGGAAATTACAATAGCAGAAAGTGGTGTGTGATTCTACATTTGCTAAACCATTTGACCAGTTCCTTAACTCCCACATTTCAAAGTATCTTTTCCATAGGATAATATACAAAGTACAAATAACCCTACAAGAGTGTGGAAATTAAAGATATATAAATGTATACAAAAATAAAATAGGCGTATTAATTATATGATAAATATAAATGCACACACTATTAAATACTAGTAAAATAAAATTTCAAAAACATGATATTGGATATTGGCGTATGATAAATATTGAGTTGTTGAATAATTTAACATATACTCCTACAAGAAAGATTACGATAAAATATTTTCATATTAAAGAATCATAGTTTAAGATAGAATGTAAACACATTTTGATAAAAACTAATGCATCTATAACGTCTATCATGCTTTTTGCACTATAGTGTTGTTATTTGCAATATACGTGCTACGTGAAAGGACAAGGTCGAAAGGAATTTATGACTTTAAAATTAGTTATTGTTAAAGTAGACTCGTTTTATATGTATATCAAACATATATTAGTAGGTTAATTATATATTGTTTTGTATAATTATTTTTTTTATCAAGATCATTAATAAAGTGTCGATTCAGGTCTAAAAAATGTATAAGAATAGAAATAGCTATACATCAAGCCCATTTATCGAATTTCGGGTTAGCTCTACTCAGATTGTGAACTAATAAAGTTAAAATTTTACAAACTAGCAATTTCCAATATTAAGAAGAAAGGGTATAAACAAATCAATTCCAAAGCCAAAAAGAAGCCAACTCGAGAAGGCACGAATCAACAAGCAAATGTAGAAACTTCTTTGGACGAATAGTTACACATTACTAGGTTAGAGTTAGAGAAATATTTATAAAGTGGGTAGAAATTAATGGCACCATCTCTGACTTTAAGGTTAACTACAAAGTGATTTATTATTTCTTCTGCTGTTCACATGTCTTTTTAGCGAGTGCAATTATTCAAATTAAAAAAATTCAACCCCCATAACCAGCAGATAACATAATTTTTCACTAAATTTTGGTCAAAATTGGCATGCCAATTAAATAGAGAATATATTTGGAAATCATCCATTGACGCTAATAAAGTTCTAACCAGCTTGCACTTTTGCTTACTTTATTTTTTTCATTTAGTTTTTGCAGTTAAAGACTTTATTAAGATTTTTATAAAAATCTAATGCATGTATAGAGATATCTTTTAGTTTTCTTCTCCTTCATGTGGCCATTAGAATCCCCCTTTAATCATTTAATTAAACTGTGAGGGGTTAAATTTTGAGAGAGAGGTGGGAAGAAAGAATGAAAGAAAATGCTCAAATTATAGAGGCTACTCTGAACTTATTTCAAACTTCCTACAAAATTTAACAAGCTATTCCTCAACATTAGTATTTATTGCGTAGTATAAATTAGACAAATGGATATGAAAACAAAATTTAGGAGCAGAAAAGTTTACAGCTAAATAAAGTTATGACTGAGTTTGGAGGTGAAGGTAAATGAAATGCAAATTACAACACAAGACGCTTCTTTCCCAAAGTCTCAGTTTCTACAATTCAAAGCCAAGAGAGAATAATAAGAGAGGCTACTTGAGCTCAACTATCCATCCCATTGTATCCTCAGCCAGCCCCATCTGCAGGCTCGTCAGCGCCGAATACAGCTGCTGCGACACACGCCCCACTCCTCCGTAAGTCACCCTGCATTCACCAAACAATACGGTTTTACACTTTTTCCCTTCTCATCCTTTTTCCTCCCAACGTATTATTAGTTTTAATCACTGTAACAAAGTCGATACCTTTTATTGAGATAGGTTATGCTGCCTACAGGTGACACAACAACTGCAGTTCCCGTGCAGAAAACTTCATCAGCTTCAAGCAAATCGTCCACTGTCACATAACGTTCCTCAACCTGAATACCATAAAAACATAAGTAACAGTGAGTAAGCTCTTTTTTTTTGGTCGATCCCCGTGATGCAAACTATAACTCGATTAGTCAAAATGACAAACTTGAAACCAGCAAAAGTACCTGGAATCCTTGACTAATAGCAACATCGAGTAGGCTCTTCCTGGTGATGCCAGGTAGGATGGTGCCTTTTATCGCAGGAGTGGATATCACATTACCCTGAGGATAAAATAATTCAATTTTAGAAACGATTTAAGTTACATGGACGAGGAACAAACAAGAGGACGGATAGAACAAAAAAGCAATAACAAGAATATCACGATAGAAAGTTCAATATGAGAAGTTCGCTTCAGAGAGACCCAAATGATCCAGTTTACATACAGCTCAGCATTCAACATAGACATGAACCTCAGATGAAATTTACCACCACATAATTATCTAACAGACAACTAGCCAAATCGTAATCGTAACATATAAAATGGCTTAGCTCGGATCATACAATCAAGTTAAGAGAAGTCACATGGAAAGAAGTCAAACACAAGTTATTTGTCTAACAACCCTCATGCTAATCTGAAAGTTTTTTCTTTCTAATATGTACATTATTATGTTCCAGTAAGGCAGTACTAAATTTACATTATATAGAAAACGGAAAAAGATTGATTCAGCAGTGAACACATAGCATATGAATTACTCCCTCCATCCCAACATAATAGGCTCATTTGCCATTTTGGGTTGTCACTACTTAATTGACTCCTTTCACTTAATATAAAACAATTTTCAAATGTGGGACCCATCTTCCACTATCCCTTTCCACTCATTACACATTTATGTTGGGAAGGTGAGAGTATTACAGAAGGAGATCCAAGCAAGTAGAAGTTAAAAAAGAACAATGGTTAAACTGCCAAAGATTCCAAAATTATACTGTATAAAAATCACCATATCATTGACCCAATATGGGAATTCATGAAACACACTGAAATCATGATGGTGATGAGAAGATGCCATACCTTTACAACAAACACGTTGCACGAGGAGACTTCCTCCAAATATTTTTTGTGAGTACTATCTAAATAAAGTACATCAGAAAACCCTTTTGCTTTAGCAGCACTCTGTGCCTGTAGAACCTGGAAGTGATAGTCCAGGAGATGTAAATAGTCATCAACATGAGATAGAAATCGAAATCAAAATCAAAATCAGAATACAGAATGGTATTTACAGAAGACCATAAAATAGTAATTGATAAGATAATAGGGTCACTAAGCAGGAAGAAGCTAAACTACAGTAAGCAAGAGAGTATCTTAACCGCAGTTAGACAGTAACGACAAAGCACCAAAGTCGACAAGTCATAACTTGATTTGGCATGTTTGAAGTTTCAAATCGAGAGAAAAAGCTCTATGAGTTTACTTGAACTAGCAATAAGGCTGTAAGCAAGAAGTAAATTGTTAAAGATGTAAAGAGACAACATAGAGGAACCTAAAAAATTATTAAAGGAGAAACAAAATCTGCATTACAAAGTAGTTAACATCAATATAAGAATCACTTACTGCAGCATAGTTTCCGATGGTCTTTACTCCTCCGGTACCACCAGGTGTTGCACGATGCATTTCTGTCTCCACAATTAAATTTATTGGTGCCAATCCTTCCTGTATCATAGAACAAGTAATGAATTTGAGCTATGTTATTGTTCCAGAAATAAAAATTTTGTAAAGGGGATGTCTACAGCAAGAGTAGCATAGAGATGTTAGAATTTGCAGCTTATAAAATAATACCTTGAAGTGCAAAGCCCATTATATAAATAAAAAAACAAGATAAAAACAAGAACACCCAAATCATACATAAACAGGAAAAGTGATAGTTGGAATCAGATTCCTTCATGTGCAAAAGGTAACATAAGCATATATTGAACTTGTGGCACAGGCATGTAAAGGGAACTCAAACTACCTTGAAATAGTTGCCCACGGGTGAAACATATATCAAAAAAGTGTACTCAGGAGACGGTGCAAGACCTAGAACAGCTCCGCTTCCCATAAGCAATGGTCTTATATATAAAGAACCCTTTCCTGGTGGAGGAATCTGAAATTGGCAACAAATAGAGAAATGAGCTATTAATGTTTCCATACAATTGCATAACTAACTAAAAGCCAACAAGTTCTCAAACAAGAGTGTCAAATAAAAACATTACCCATCTTTCATTTGCTAAAACAGTGGCTTTTACAGCCTCCAAGAACTGATCAACAGAAGGAGCAGGCATGCACATGCGCACGGCGCCCTCTCTAAGCCGCATGGCATTTTCCTCAGGACGGAATAGTAAAATATTACCATCGTGTTTTCTGTAAGCTTTTAGGCCTTCAAACAATCCCTACAATTTTGGCAGACAAACTCAAATTCAAAACCCAAGCACGTTGGTACATATCAGTCAAAAAATGGCACATAAAACTAACCTGGCCGTAATTCAAAATACCAGCAGACGGGCTCAACTCAAGGTTTCCAAATCTCTGCAACTCACCATTAGAAAATGTTTCACCTTGGGAGCACTTCATCATATACATATAATCAGTGGGCACCAATCCGAAACCAAGATTATCCCAGTCAATCTCAGCTGATTCCAACGCAACATCACTGCCGACATCAAAGAAGCCCAAATCCTAGTGTCAGAACTGAAGCAAAACCTAAAATTGCTACCAATTGTGGAAAATAAAAAGAATAATTCCTAGAATCAGAACCGAATTCGAAAACAAAACAGTCAGAAATCGAATAAGACGACACGTCATTTATTTCCACAAAGCAAAACCTGGCGGGCGACGCCACACGAAGCGAATTGGCATTGTTGTTACTGAAAGGAACGAAACGCGATTGCTTCTGCAGCAGCACACAAGCATGATTAATGCGATAAGGAATAGGCACGTGATTAATAAGACGAATAGCAATGAATGCAGAGATGAAAAGGGGGGGGGGGGGGAATGAAACGTACAGAGAATGCGGCAGATGTCTGGAGGGGAAGAAGGTGGGGAGAGTGAGATTTCTTGTCGGTGAGAGGAGGGAGGAGCTGGATAGCGCTGCGGGAGGGGCCGAGAAGGAGGGTGGGATTGGGGTGTAGGCCAGCAAAAACAGCGCCGCTCTCCATTGCTTCACTCAAACCTCAAATTTCAGGTTGCTCTCTCTGTTCACTTCCAAACAACAATTGCGTGTATCACTTTGCTAAATCATTTGCTCTATATATTCATCTCCTCTAATTAGGGTTGGTTGACTCGACTTCATTTTTATTTAGAAAGTTAATACTTCTCAACAATTCATTATTATCCAAAAATATCAGAGTATTTAAAAATGAAAGGACAGCCTTGTGTAATTTACAAATACGTGACGTGATCAACAAAGCAGTTCTAAAAATGGATATCAACTAATTGCGTTTTATCATTGCACATGTCATAGGCTATATTTGACTTACATTTCAAAAATTGGGTAGGTATTAGGCTATATTTCACTAATAAAATTACATTACAAATTGGGTAGGTATTTTTACATAATCTCAAGTCGATTTTTTGTACTAATGCTTATCGGCTATGTTTGACCAATAAAATTAAATTAAAAACGTCGGTATTATAGTTTTATTTCATTTTTTTTATCATATTTTCCTCATCCATCAACGCAGCAGCTATGTTTGTTGTACTTTACTTCATCAATTTCACTATTTCATTCAATACTAGACATAATAGTATTATATATTCATTCATGAATCAAATAGTATATCGGTAAGTTTGGAAAGTCAAGTCCCAAATGTCGATTCAGTAGCACATAAGAGATTCTTGTAAGAAAATTGAAAAGTAAAAAAAATGAACATTGTCAATCGAGGGGGTTAAAATAGGCCATTTTTAAAAGATAGGTACATGACCGACCATCCCTTACATCCAAAGGCAGCACTCAAACTTTCAACACACACCTATGATTAATATATATCCAAAATACAGAGAAGGAAAAAGGATCAACCATGAAAAACACCACTCTAGAAGATCACTATAGGCACACATTTTATACGAAACTAGATGTGTTAGTTGGATCATTTTTACACCATGGGCCAAGTCGCATTCCGGATACTAAGCACTACTAGCTTTGCATACATCATCACCAAAACCAAGAGTAGTATGCATTTGCCTGAAAAAAACCATAAAATCACTTTTAAAATGAGAAGAATACTTTAATCAAGTAAATGACAAGATATGGGTGAGGCATATACTTTCTGAGAAATACTATTCCACGCCAACTATATGTCAAATAAGTGCAAGGTTTCTTCACCAAATCCCTGTAGAAGCTATCCTACTATCTTACTCCACATCACCATTTTTCTCTACTTTCTCATCAACTCCAGCATCCTGCAGAAGTGAACTAGGTATTAGCTTCTTACAATTTATAGAAGTTAAGTAAAACTGATGCTCAAGAAGATGATCGAATAACAATTCTAATGATAACTGACAACAACCAACAGATAATGAAACATAATAAGCCCAATAAATAGAGCAAGCAATACATGACTTGTTTAATCAAAGACGGCCTCACGGGGTGTTCATTTTTTAGGGTTTAGCATAGATAGACAAAATTACGAAGATCACTTCTGGAGGAACATGCAAATTATCTAAATGAAGCACACTACAGCTAACAGATAATCCTTGGGATTTCTATTTGAATAAAGATGAAAATAATTTATGCATTAAACTACCTCACTGCTTCCTGTGAGCCTTTCAATGTCAAATTTTGTTACTTGTTCAATTGTAACAACTTTATCAATATAGACTGTGGTCTCTGTGCCAACTGGAGTTTGATCAAATGGTTCGACAATATGATTGACCTTAGATGAGTTTGAGTACTTCTGTGGCAAGCTGCAGAAGAGAGAAAACAGGAATTGCAATAATTAGTTAAAAACAGTATGCAATAGAATGATCATGAAATGATATGGGTCAGCAATAAGTATTCTTAAATAATAAGTACCATGGAGTCATATCTTCTGATCCATGATCTGTCATATCCTTTTCTTTCTTACACTTTTTGTTACTATGTCTCGGTTCAAGAATTGTATCAGCACATCGTTTGAGCCATGAGAGAGGAGCAGAGAGGGGAGAAGAAGACTTATCAGACTCTTTTCTACCAGACCCGTTATTAACTATCCCATTTTTATCTGAAACCATTTCTTTCGGTTGACTCACAAATCTTTTAGTTGTATTCTTTGACTGCAAGTTGGATTGCATCTCAAGTACAGAAATAGAGTCTAATCTTTCTTTTAAAACCTCCAACCCCTTCAAGGTCTCAATCTGAGAAATGATGTCCTCTCTATCAGCTCTTAGTAACTCCCTTTGATTCTCCAATTTTTCTCTTTGTACCATAAGCTCCTCTATTGAACTATTTAGCTCAGCCCATTCTTGGTCCCTCTTTTCACGATCTCTATTTATCTCTCTTCTTTCATCGTCGAGTCTCTTCATTTCAGAGTTTACATGTTCAAGTTCCTTCCCTACTCGTTCTTTAAGAGAATTAATATGTTGAAGTTCTTTCTTTTTTTCTTCCTCAAATTCCTTCTGTCTTTCTGCAAGATAAATTTCAATTTCTTCACGTCTCTTCTCAATAGAATTATTCAACTCCTTCTTCTGCATCTCAATATCCCGCAAGAAATCATCACGTTCTTTCTGCATCTTACTAAACCACTCTGCACGTTCATTCTCAAGTTCTTTCATGAATGACTCCCGGTCGTGGGAGAGTGACTCAAGATCACGTTTATATTGGTCCCTCAATTCATCTTTTTCTGATTTCAAGCTTACACGCTCATTATTCAGGAATTTGGAGACACTTGACCTCTCCTCAGCAATACGCTCTGCTTCTTTTACAAGCTGTTCTCTTTTTTCATCAATTAGCTCCCACTCAGATTCAAATTTTGCCTTCTCTGCTTTCAAGCGGTCTGCCTCGGCCTCATGTTCTTGTTTCTGCACACTAATAGTATCAATCTCTTCTTTTAGTCTCAATTCTAGCTCAAGTAATTCATTTCTTTCAGTCCTCATTGCATCCATGTTCTCCTCTGCATCACTGATGTATTTCTTCCTCTCCTCCAGCAAATCAGAAGACTTTTTAAGATCAAGCTTCATCTGGTGGATCTCTTCCTTCTCTTGTTTGAGAGAACGTTTCTTTACTTCCAAATCTTCTTCCAGAGTGCAAAGATTCTTTTGTTTCTCTTCAACTAGACTTAATCTCTCTTCTACTTCCTTCTCTTTTTCTTCAAGCCGCTTTGATGCAGCATCCAACTCTCTTTCTTTTTCTGAGATGAAGTCCTCACGCTGACTGATGTCAAGTTCTCTTAATTCCCATGCCCGCCTCTTGGTATTAATCTCATCTTCTAAGACTTTGCGCTTCATCTCAGCTTCTGCCTCAAAAGCAGAATTCCTTATTGCCAAAGCTGCTTCTTGATTAGACATTACTTGTTGATTATTATCCTGAGAGTGATATCAAAGGTAAATTGAGATTTAGAAAGAAAATCTACGTGGTAGAATCAATAGTATGGCAAGACTCATTCTAAAACCAAAAAAAAATGATAGTAACAGCTAACCACAATTGTTAGATGATAAAAACAATAGTTCTAAAAAAGCTGCATGTGTCAAACACTCAACACATGCATAAGCACAAATATAATGTCAATGCCAGAATAATCATGTTTCATGTATGAAAGATCAATATTAATACACATACCATACAATACAAGGAGAATATCATTGCTATGTTCCTTTTGTGTGCAGAACTTTTATTTATTGTGTGTAATAGAAAAGACAGAAAATTAGAACACTCCACCAACACCCATGTTGAAATTTAATATGTCAAACAAGAATCACAGTAAGAGACATTGTTTACTATGATGTTCAGCTTCCAGTTCCAATAATTTTCACAAGAAGTGATTATTTGCTCGTAAGGGAATAAACTTACAGATTCTTTGCTCGTAATCTTAGCTTGCATCAGAAGTGCCTCTTCCTCCTTCTTGAGAAGATCACATTCTCTTTTGATAACAGCCTGAGTAGGAGTGCACGAAAAAATTATATTAAAGAATAAAATATGGTCTATTGGCATCAAAAGTGAAAAATAATGTTATACACGAGAAATTTATATTAAAGTTATATCATGAATGCAGCTTAAAATAAAATATGGTCTATTGACATCAAAGTGAAAAATAATGTTATAAACTAACCTCCTCTCTTGCTGATAGGGTACTCGCTTTTAGCTCAAGGGAGATTTTTTCTTCATTTAAGGACATACGCTCTTGGGCAATGCTTAACTTCAAATCATCAAGCTCCCTCTCTAATTTCTTCAACTCTTTGGTTTTATCTAAAACATATTCTTCTCTCTGGTTCAGCAAAGCTTGTGCATCCAGTAACCTCTCTTGTGTTTGCTGCATAACTTTTTGCCTTTCAGATAGGGATTGCCTCTCGAGCTGAATTTCTTTCTCTTTAGCTTCAAAACTAGAATGTTAATGATGAAAAAAAGGCATCATCAGTGACTTTAGCAATAACTAATGCTCTACATATAGAAAACAGAAGAGCATCCACATATGGCTAACCCAACCAAATGCAGAAGAAAAACGACTGTTAGAACAATGGACCAAGAATACATCCCCTATACCACCTTAACTAAGCTAGCATACTTACAGATAACAGTAAATATATCCCTGGTTATTATACTATGAAAACTGCGTAAACATAGTTACATACCAAATTATATAAATATATAACCAAGAAAGGTAAAAAGGGCAATCATGGGAAGACAGCTTTTTCCGATGCAATCCGCAAGAGAAGTAAGATAACCAACAAGAACTTACTCAGACTTTGATGACACAATGCGTCTCCGTAAGTCATCTTCACGTTCTTCAACTTCATGCAACTTCCTTTCAGCAGTTCGATGATACCGAGTCGCTTCTGCTTCAAGTGACTCTGCTGCGCGCTTTTTCTCCTCAGCCTCTGTTAACTTCTTCAAGGCATCTTCCACCATATTTCTTGCTTCTGCAAATTTACTGTCAGATGCCACCTTCACCTCTGCATACTCGGCACGCATTTCATGCAAGGTCTTCTCAATCTACAGAAATTTTAAAATTATAAATACATCTATAACCCACAGGCCACATAAAGGATCACTAACAAGAACAGAGGAAGATGAACCTACATTCTTAACGCATTCCTTCTCGATTCCAAGAGCTTTCCTGAGACTATCTTCTTGTTTTCTAGCGCCAGCCATATTGGAGACATGGGAAGCCCGTTCACGCTTATAATTCAGCTCCGCTGAGTCAGCAATCGATTTAGCTTCATCATACTTTGAATGCCATTCGTTCCTTTCCATTATAAGTAGGCCCATGTGATGCTGGTGTTCATATACCTGGCAAAAGTGGACAAGGAACATAAAGCAGAACTATTAAAACATCACAAATGATCAAAGCAAAATGGGTTAACTTCGAGCATTACACGGGGTCATTTTTACGAGTCGGGACTACTTAATACCCAGCAAAGTTTAAGGTAAACATCGCTGTTACTAAAAACAGCTAAGGCTCTAAGAAGTTAATGAAATAATCCCGCCCGTTAGCACATTCAAATCATACATCAATTTCACCCCCTTTCTTTAAAATAGCATAACCTTAGTAAAAATCATAACCTAAATCCCAATTTTCTGAAATTGCATCTGAACCAGCAGGGCAACAATAACAATTATAGTAAATGCACACACTAGAAATTCAAGAAAATATGATAATCGACATGGATGATGCGTAACACAAATAGCTTAATTTCAGTTAAGCGTAAAAAAGAAGGTATAGAAGGATACCTCGGCTTCTAATTTAGCAATATAAGCAATGAGTGCCGCCTTATCCCTCCGTTTAATCGAATCTTCATCAAAACCTGCTTCTTTGAGACGCTTCCAAATGGTTTCGTCGCTCAATGGAGTTTTCAAAACCCTAGACGAACCAGAAATCGGAGTCACTCCAATTGTTACGGCGCTCCGCGGCGTCACCGCAAATTTTTCCGACCGCGAAGCCGGAGTCGCCATAGACGGATCAGGATCAGTAGCTGTTTGTCGCACTAAAATCTCTCTCGCGAAATGGGGTTTTCTCAACTTCAGTGGGATCTCCTTTTTGGTTTCACTTCATGGAAAAGCTGTGTGTGGACTCCACCACTCTCTTCTTTTTGCTATCGTTTATTTGGTCATTCTTGACGCTACGACGTCGTATATCTTCGAGAGTAAAATTTACTGCTTTAATTGCGCGATTAGATTAAACTTTTTCAATGGGTATCGGATACTGTCTAGATACTATTTTATTATTTACTATGACTTTCCATGATTAATAAATGGTAGTAAGAATTTACTAATTATGATTTAGATTTAATTAAAATAACAATTGTCATATCTAACATTTGATTCAAGTTTTAAAAATAGATCTTTTAATTAAATAATTTAAGAGTTTCTGTTATTCGGATAAAGTTATAAATAAGGCATCAGTATCACACAAAACTTCGAGAATGATTTTATTTTCTCACCAAAATCACAAATATTTTTATTGTAGAGGGAACATCTTTTTTAGTACATTAACTATCTCAAATGAGCAAATTTGGTCCGTAACATTTCATAATATATTTTAAGGTCCATCAACTATAAGCTAATACCAATTCAAATACTTACTGGCTATTTCTAATATTTTTATGACCAAAGTACACTTAAAGCAATGAGGGCAATTCAATCTATTTACCCTCTCATTTTAAATAAGAGTCGCTAATTTCCTTTTTGGGCCGTCCCCCATTAAGAGTCGCTCTTCATTTTTACCATAAATGATAGTAGGTCTCACATTCCACTAACTCACTCCACTCACATTTCATTATAAAACCAATATAAAAAAATGGGTCCCACATTCCACTAACTTTTTCAACCAACTTTTCTTTACATTTCTTAAAACTTGTGTCCGGTCAAACAACGACTCCTATTAGGGGACGGAGGGAGTAGTAATTATAGTCTTAAAAAATTAGTTGAAATTATCAATAATCAATTTAATAAAAAAGACAATGACATTCTTAGTTGAATATATGATCAATTTAAATCTATGATTGTTTAATTAAATAAAAATCAATAGTTGCTATCAATTGTTTAATATCATAATGTCGCGTCTTAATATTATCATGTCATTTACAACATCATGAAAATTGTCCATAGTTCTCATATCTATTCCCTTGACTATTCGTGAATCACATTTTTTCTACTTTATTAAATTTTAATTTCAATGTAGTATATATTATATATTATGATGAACTTAAATTTTAGGTTTAATAAAATTACGAGATTCATTAAAATAAAATATTTATCTTAGTTTTATCTAAATAATTGAGAATGTAACCATATAAAAGTATTAACTAGCACTAGAAAGTAATATCATAATATTCAAACAAGGTATGGTATATATTGATAATAATAGTATAAGATCTATTAAACTTAATCCTAAATAATTAGAAGAAAGAAAAAAGTTGATGAATAAATATATTGAATTGCCCTTCATGGCCTTAAAGGTATTTTGGTCATGAAAATATTAGAAATAGCAAAAAAGTAGTTGAATTGATATTAACTTATAGTTAATGGACCTCAAAAGATATTATGAAATGTTACGGACTAAATTTGCTCCTTTGGGATAATTGATGTACTAAAAAAGATGTTCCCTCTTTACTGTAAATGACATTTTAATTTCACGAGAAAAAGAAGAATAGTAAAGGTTTGGATTTTAACCCACATAAACAACTCGAATTTCACCAGAAAATAATATCATAATTATAAATTATAATAATCCAAAATAAAAACCATGTTAAATCAATATCTTAATTCGTTTTCCACTATCTTATTCCACAATTTGCGGAATTATTTATGTGAAATAGGTTAGAGCATCAGTAATGTTGGGGTAGCAGAAGTGTTGCAAAACGTGTTGCAACTTGCAAGGCTTCTGAGTAATATATCAGAGTTTGTTTCATCCTAACTGCATAGATATGGTATTTGCTTGATGGGTAACATTTAATTAGCATCACTTTGGGTGCAATAGTTTACTACATTAGTGATGAGAAAAGAGTACTCAGTTGAAGATTATAGCTTCCATAGAAGGGGTGTGTGTGTTAGAGACAACTCCATATTTGGTTGTTAAAGATAAATAAAAAGTAGGAGTATTTTTTATATTATTAGTTTGCCTACTTTATTTACCATAAAAACACAAGTAACCATGAAATTTTTTATTAGGGCATGTTCACCCTATAACAATTCCAATTCTAAAAATTCCAAGAATTGAATTCTTTCAAAAAATGATGTACTATGGCCCACATATATAATTCTCAGCCCTTTGTTCAATTTACATATTTTGAACTCAAATATGGGCCAAACAGTAGCCCTAATTTCTGACTTGGGCCTAATTAAAAAAGTTGAATGACAAAATTAACCTGCCAATACATTTCCAGTTTCTGCCCTAATTTCTGCAATTGAAAAGAAGAAGCGAGAATATGATGAGGTGGAATGCAAGGACAAATGTAGAACATCAACACTAATTCTTGGTGGAAAAATCAATGCAGAAATAAATCTAAGCAACTTTCAAATATTAGAATTCTTGTCCAATTCGCATGAACAATGCAGGTTGGCCATTTTAGCTTGGGCTTCCAAGAATTAAAAAATGGAAGGTGAACATCCAAATTTCTCATAAATGGACCAAGAATTGGCCAAAATCTTATAGGATGAACACTATGTTATTTTCTTTATTTGAATACGACAATATTATTGAAATAGAAGTATTTTGCTTAGTTGTAGACTGCTCTTTGTTGCCCAATTTATTAAGAAATCATCTTGCATCAATATGTCTTTTCAGAATACCAGCAAGACGCTAGTTATCACTAGTACAAATTGTGATACGACCTTAATCAATGGGGCGCCTCTCAACGACGAAGACGAGCTGCATGAGCCCATGCAGCTGGACACGTCGGAGTTAGGCGAGAAGGAGAAGCCGAGAGCAAGAGGCAGACCCAAGAACAAAGCAACCAAGAAGGATCGACCAAAGAGAGTTGCTTCTCGGCCTGCCAAGTATGGAGATTTTGTTAGCTATTAGAGATAGATTTGTTTTGATTTATTTTGCTTTATTTCCTTATTTCTGTCCAATTCTTTACAATTAAGATAGAGTCGTATCTTTTCGGGTTTTCTTCTTGATTTTTTCTCAAATCGTAGTCCGAATCAAGCAGGGGATTTCTATAAATACTATAGAATTCCCATAGATCGAGTCATTGAGAATTAAAGAAATAAAACGCTTTTTCTCATCTTGAGCTCTCGGTTATTTTTGCTTCACAATTTTGCTACAACGCGTGCTCCAAGTGCTCGATATGATCGTTCTTCCTATCAAATTGACAAATAAAAACAGAACGTATTTGCCAATTTGATTATTAATCTATTTTAATATCTTATGCCTTTTTTTAATGAGTCGTCTTCTACCAATCATCAAAAGTTAACTCGTTACTCTGATTCTACGAAAAGATTTTAATTAAAAAATGTTTGCTTTTAAATTCAAAATAGAGTAAATAAATATCTTAGTGATTGTAATTTGTAAGGACTAGAAATCAGTTAGCAAGTTTTCGTTGTAAATATATGGGCCACAGGTCCAGCTCATTTAATCATATGGTCTATATGGGCCAGCCCAAAAATGCTTATTACAGGCCCATTTTTGGAAAAATGTCAGCTAACCCAAAAGACCAAGGCATAAGAATGTTCCAAACCACGTTTTTGACAAAAAAAAATGTTTTCTCGAATATTATTGAATACCAAAAAATGATTGTTTAAACAGTAAGACATCTTTTAAGAAAGATCTTAAACGTTTCATATTTGTTTAATTATTTGCATATAATGGTGATCCTGTTCCAGCATCAATTCTCCCCATCATATAATACATATTCTCGAAAATGGAGGAATAAATTACAAAATATTCTACTAGCTAGAAGCGTCATCGTACGGTAGTAGTGAAGGTTATTCCAAATTTAAAGTTTGAATTGAATGAGATATAGGTAGAAAAAAGTGTCAAGTGTTCTGGAAGTATGGATATGTAAATGTTTAATTAAAGTAGAATTCTGTGGAATATTTTGACATTCGGAAATGATATAATGAATCAATGATGATAAGCTTGGAATAATTTTTTAGAGCAAAAGGTAAGTCGCACTTACTTTTTAACACCTTTTAAGAATAATTCTTTAACATTAATGGAAAATGTAGATACATTCGTTAACATGAATCTTGTTTGCAGTTTCTCTTTACTTATTTATATTTTGACGATCAAATGTAATTTTATGTCTTTGCGGTGCTATTTTCATATTCTAAGTGTAAAAATATGTGTCTAATGAGTATACAATTCTATGTGTTGGATATCTAAATGATGTATTTAATTAGGGATATTTAGGATTATTCGAGTTGATATTTTTTTTACATAATAAAATTATTGGATTATTTGGGCTAATCATCACAAATTTCGAATTGACTTTACGTCCTCAGATGTATTGTTGATTGTATTATTCACAATTTTATCAATTGTAATTTAAAGAAAGACAATAAACTTATAATGTTTGTTTTTGTTACACCATTTATGCTAAAAGGAAATTAATTTTAAGTTTCTGAATATAGATATTGTACCCTACATAAGATCTTTAGGAACATGACCATCTATATCAGCAGACATGTTTACTCAACTCATAATTTCAGCATCTGGGCATACATTAACCAAGCAAAATATAAACATATTTATCGATATATAGCATTGATCATTGAGAGGTTAAATTAAATTCAATTATTTTACTACCATTAAAGTATATGGTGCAGAAAGCAGAAAACATACAAGGAAACTCTGTCTAAATTTCAATGTACTTTCATAAAAGGAAAAGAAAAAAGATTCTTCGACATATCCACATAACTAGAAATTGTTCCTAGCAATTTGCATTATTCTACTTTTTTTTGCTCCATTTTAACTGGAAATATTCGTCACCGCTTCCATAAATTACAACCTCTAAATACCTTTTTCCTATGGTTGCTTGTCGTGTGAACACTAACTCTTCTCAAGTTAGTCTTTTCCCATCATTGGACCCATGCATTATAAATATATACTATTACACTTTTTTAGTCATCTTTAGCCAATGTTGAATTCTAACATACTATTAAGAAAATAGAAGAAAAAATTTACTTTCTCTTCCAATGAAAATGGGTAATACTAAGCAACATGGTTAGCATGATGGTCCAGTATCTTGTCCCTTAAGCATGAGGTCAGGGGTTCGATCCCTATCCTTGTGAATGGCCAAACTATTTGGCCAATTCAGATCTCTACCATTTAGTGCACTGGCCGTTGGAACGAGGGTTAGTCCTATAGCTATCGGCAGAAGAGATGGTTTAAAAAGCCAAAAAAAAACAATAATACTAGTAAGACTATGTAACCACATGGAGGGGGTGGGAGAGCAAACATATCACGTTGGGAGGCTGAGCGGAAAGACAGGGACTAACAACGGCCATCAAGGAACCTTATCTTCCCCAACACCAATTCCTCAACTAAATCAATTTCCCCATCATACCAAATCATTGCCGGTCCCCTTTGTCTACCCATACTCCTTTACCAATAATAACTTCACCAAGCAAGAAAAAAAAATGGAGCATTAATTAGGTCAATAGTTTAAAGTCCTCCACCGTCTATTCCATTTTTAGATAAAATTATATTTGATTTAGTGATTTAACTTTTTATAAGCTAAATTGTACTATAAGTACGGTCATTAGTATTTAAAATATCGAATTTTGGCCAAATTCTTGTTTTGCACGCACAAAATAAACTGCGCTCAGAAATTAGTGTATGTCCATGAGTATACAATAATGCAATAAGAGCATCCCCATCCGTACTCTTTGGCAGGAGCATGGATGTGGGTCTAGATCCACTTTTATTACTTTTTTATTCTCTACTCTTCCCCAAGAGTACAATACCCACATCTATGCTCTTCCGCAAGGACATGCTCAAGGGTCCCACCATTCTATTATTCAATTTAAATAAAAACATTTCCACAATATTAAAATGCATTAAAAATACACGAAATACTATTGCAAATTACAAAAAAGATAAAAATTACATAATTAAAATCCTAAAAAATAAAAATACATAATTAAAATCCTAAAAAATAAAAAATACATAATCAAAAGCTAAAAAATATCCCATTGGAAGACTATTCCTCTGACCCTATCCCCAATGTTCTTCAAAAACCACGTATCATTGTCAAATGTGAATCAAGTTGCTCGGGGGTCATATTTGACCTATCAGCCAAATTGAGTTGGGCCAAAAGGGACCACAACGAGTTGGTGGGGGGTTGAGGTGGCACAAAGGGAGTGGGAGCGGGAGCGGAGGCGGATGGAGTCGCGGCGCGACGGCGGTTGGCCGTCGCCTTCTTCCTTCCTTGCGGCCGACGTTGAGAACTGCTCGGGCCGGCGTCAGGGCTATCCAAGTTAGCTCCGGCAAGCTGGCTAGCCACCTCATCCTCGCCGGCGTCGGATAGGGATACCGACCTCGACCGTTTGCTGGAGGAGCTGGAGGAGGATGATACACCTCCCCTGTACTTCGGATGCACACGCACCTCCTGCCAAGCGCTGAGGTACTTGAACGGTTTATAATTTAGGGATTGGTAGGTCGCCAAGGCGGCACTGATGATGTCGAGCTTACTCCTGCCGCTCCCCGCCGACCGCTCTTCCTGGAGGTAATATCACTTGAACTTTTGGATTTCTTCGTTGACTCTGAATATGGCATTGAGCACCATACTCTCATTGAGCTTGATGGTTCCAGTCGGGCGGTTTTCATTGTACCGGCGAGAGACGCGCCACCAAAACCTATCCCCGCTTTGGTTCGTGCCTATCTTCGGATCTTCGGAGATAATCAAATAGGCTTTGAATAATTGATCCATCTCTGCCGGAGTGTACGAGGTGCGGACACCACGAGGAGTAGGAGTAGGAAGACGAGGACTTTGAGAGTCGTCGTTCCCTCCCGATCTGGGTTCGGGTGCCCACCCATATCGCCCATCGGGGGCATATTGGTCGTCCACCGGGTAAGGTAGGTAGCCACCCGGAACTTGAGAATAGGGTTGGAACGGTACGGTATATCGCGCCGAAATGACCATACCGCATACCGTACCGTACCGTGCGGTATGACCAAAAACCATACCTTTACCGTACCGCTTTTGTATATACCAAAATTTAGATATCGTTACCGTACCGCTTTTGTCGGTATACCGTGATTTCCGGTATATACAAAATGCATACCTTTACCGTACCTAAAACTGTCGGTACGGTATGATACCGTACCGAAAAGTACGGTATACCGAAAATTTGGTATTTTCGATATTTTTTCGGTACGGTAAGTACGGTATTTCGGTGTATTTTCCCAGCCCTACTTGAGAACCTTGGGTTTGAGAAGGGAATGGTTGTGAGCCGAACCATTCGTGGTTCCAACCGCGGGAATCGGAGGGGTGATCGCTAGAGCCGGACATTTTTTTTTTGTTAGAGTGAAAGATTGAGAATTGATAAGAGAAGATGAGAGAATTTAGATGAGAGAATTGTATAGATGAGAATGTGAATTTTGGGGGAAAAAATGAAAAATAAATTAAAAGTGGGGAGAAAACGGATATAATTTATTGGAAAATGGGAAAAAAAATTTTATTTAAAATTGATTTTTTAAATTAAATTCGATTTTTTTAAAAAAGAAAAAACGAAAATGCCAACGGCAAATCAGAACTCTCCACGTCAGCCTGCTTAGCAGTACAGGCGTGCTCGATGCATCGAGCAGCGCCGTGTCAGCAGCGGTGACAGCGGTGCCGCGCTAGCTGCACGGACGCCGTCCGTCCCAGCGAGTACCGATGCGGATGCTCTAATGCTAGTGTATGTACTCTATAGATTGTAGACAACGCCACATGACTAATAAGAGCATCTACGACATCGAGGTTCTAACTTGTCCTGCATTGATGAGACACACAAGGTATGTGTTGCAGGGGTGTTTAAGTGCCGAGCGTCACTTAGCTAAGTGAAAATGGTAACGGTTGTCACTAATTTTTTTTGCGTATTTGTATTGATTTCATAACAATTTCGCATGTTTTGATTGTCTTTTGCCTTTTCTGTTTTTCCTTTTTTTATACCCCGTATGTCATATTTCAATTTCTATTAGTGTATAAATTTAATTAGAATATTAATTTGAAAATTACCATTATTTTTACTATTGTTGAATTTAATATATAATGAATTTTGTATTTTAAATTTTATTAATATTTTTTTGATTTTCAATAATATGTAATTTTAGTATTTCTATTATTTCTTTTGACATTCAATTATATGTTATCTTATAATTTAAATTATATTTTGTTTTTAAGTTAATTTAATTTAATTAGAATGAATAATAATTAAAATAAAATAGGAAATGGAGTAAATATAAAAATAAAGGCTATAAGACCATTGAATAGTAATATGGAGTAGATCATTAGAATGGATTGTGGGTTGCGAAGTGTTGCTTGCTAAGTTGGTGATTAAAAAAGTGGGGTGAGACTTAGTTAAGAGACGGTGAATCATAAATGTTAATTATTATTATCGACGAATTACTCATCGCTAATAGGAGTAATATATTATATCAATTTCGTAACTGCTTACTGGTGTACGGCTTATAATAAAACTATTGCTTTAGTAGGTGTACATGGGTGAGCTTATAACAATTAATAATTGCGAATAGTTGTAGCTTCAAACAACATCATCATTATCTTCGATTAATAATTATATAATCAACAGGCCATCCGACATTATTAATTCATCAATTTGTTAATTTCCCACTCTTGCACACACGAGCGACAGTAGACGACTAGCTACTTTTATTAATTTATCACTACTCTTTATTATTAGTATAGTTTGGGATTAATTAGATAAGATTTAGGAGATTAGATTAGATTATGGCATGATTAGCATCTGGACCTACTTTTTTTGGTTTGCATAGCTGGATAAAGTGCTGTTTCGGGCGGATTCCATTTAATTTTTCTAGACAATGTTTTAAATTTCAAGCCATGAGAATGTCGCCTACAAAAATAGCAAGAAAAGCCGATAATAGAAAAAGGAGAAAATAACTACACTTTCGTAGTATTAGGTTCTAATCTCTTATAAAACCATGAAACTACAATTATTTTATATAATAGTGCAATTATTCTACTATGACAAATGTAAGGTAGGTAGTTTTTCCACAAAATTAGATATATTTTATAATCGAATTGAACCCAATATTATATGATATACATTTATAGGGGCCGTGATCAATTAAGATTTTTTAGCCTATTTGAGAATTGAGATGCATTATCAACCACTCATTTTTATTAAATTAGTGGTCCAAAATTTGAACTCGGCACCTCATGCAATAATATCTAAGCTCCTTGCCGCTAAGACAAAGGCTCTGGACAATGTCAACTATAAGTTGTTCACATTTGATGTGCATGCTATTAACGATAATACCTCCGAGTTGACATAATCTATTTGCAGTTGACATTTCGAAAATGTCGTGGATGAGTGGCTGAAAATGCATCGCAATTCTCAATTAAGCTAAAAAAATCTCAACTTAACAGGACCATATATATATATATATATATATGTATGAGCAATAATAGAGAATTATAACAGGAGGTGTGAATAGAATTTTGATGCCCAAGTGGAATTAGTCATGCATCTTGCATTAGCTATAAATTTATAAGTAACGCACTATTTCTATTTACGGAATAGGCGTGTATGGAAGCATGCATGTATGCCTGCACAAAACCTTTCATACATCCTAATTAAGTAATTAATATGCTTTGTGGAGATTGTCAATTAAAATAAAAGTAGTGCGACGACTACTACTTACGTCGATGTATTATTTGTTTAGACATTAGTAATAATATATAGTAGAGTGATATAAAAAGTATAAAGAGCGAACAAAATATAAGCATAGAAAATTTATGATACATCAATGAGGTGAGAAATGAACCGGTTTCCTAAATTTGAATTGCTATGTTCATGCTCAATATTTTAGGTCATGGAAATTGTATGAGATGTGGTGAAACACGCATTGCATTGCATATATTTCATGCCTTTTTGGGGCTCATCCCTGCAAATAATTGAAGTTATAATATTATTTTCGCTTTGTAACTCAACAATTATTAAGAAAATACGTAGATAAATTAAAATTAAATACTACTCTATGACAACAAGATCTCAGATATAAGAGAAATTAATGAAGACTATTATCTGTCCAGAGTCCTAGCCGCAAATTGATAATTATTACCACCTCCAGCCATCAATAAACGACCCATTTTGTCATTTTCGTCCGTCCATCAATAAAAGTCTCATTTTCTTTTTACTATTTTTGGTAATTGACTTCACGTTTCACTAACTTTATCCAATCACATTTCATTATAAACTATATAAAAGTAGGACCCACTTTCATTAACCTTTTCAACTCACTTTCTACATTTCTTAAAACTTGTGTGTGGTCAAATGTACCCTTATATTGGCGGACGGAGGGAGTAGGATCATTGTCACTTGGGAATGGAGCGTATTAAAACTCATAACTGTTGTGACATTAACCCTAAGTGTAGCGTATGTACTCTCTCTGTTCCATAGTAGTCATTTCATTTTGTGCAATCGTTTTGAATAAATGATATGGAGAAAAAGTAAAGTAAGAAAATGGAATAATGCAGATAAGAGTCTTCTCACAATTATTCTTTTTCTTACTTTAATCTTTATCCACTTTAACTATTTATTATCATTTTTTCAAAAATTGAGTGCAGAGAATGAAATAACTCTACTACTGTGGATCGAATGAAGTAATACTCTAAGTGTAGCATATGTAATGCTCTATTCACATGTAACTAATGGCAGACAAAATTTTAGATCTTCAGGTATCACGTACAATGCACTTAGGGCATTGCATAAGGGTTATACGTTTTGATATAAGAATAAGTTTTGATATTTACCCCACCCATTGTCAATTGGGTTGTAATATATTCAAAACTAATTCTAGTCCTAGTATGAAACTGTTGAACCAATAAATAGTTCATTGTTATTGACTTTTTTTAGATCATTTTACTTCATTTTATAAAGAATAAAGTAAAAAAGTCTTAAAATAAATTAAAATGAATTTTAAATATTTTAAAATGAACTTAAAAAAAATTAGAAGGTTCGACGCTAAAAACAAGTTAATGCCATGTACATATGTGCATTTAGTTTCAGTTTAAAATTAGTATTTTAAAAACGAGGAGTATAGTTGGAAGGAGAAGATGGAAAAATAGAGTGCAGACAATAATTGCTATATAGTGAGTTGAGAGAGGATTATAGTAGTAATTGATGATTAAGTGGTGGCCTAACTTTACTTATGAGCATAGCCGACAAGGAATTATATAATGTGTTTGCAATCCTACAGATTAGTAGGCCCCACCCCCCATCACCTTTCTAGTTACGCAAAAATCCTCCTTGTCTTCATGAATCATATTCCCATCAAACCCAGCCCTACCTGATTTAAATAAAATAACCATTTTTTATCCTGAAAAATCTAGACTCATTAAATTGAGCAGCCATTTTGTAGTCATGAATTCAAACTACCCTAAAAGTAAAGTAAAAGTTCTACCTTTTTTATACTGAATTAATCACTATTTATGATTGTGGAAAATACATTCCTTCCCTGTGGATGGCAAAAGGTGGAAGAGTTTAGTCAGCACAAGTAACATCCGAACCCTAATTCCGACTAATCAAAACAAACATGGTGTGAGAGACATGTCATGTGGTCTGCTCCTAAACAGTAAATATTAGTAAAACTAATACTCCTCATTTCCATTATCAACACTACCTTTTCAAAATCATTTTATTTGACTTTCCTCCCTAAACACATTATCGCATCTTCCTTATTCACCGCTAAAATTCAAAGATAAACCGCTCCCAAATAGTGATAATTGCTTGCTTTATCTCCACCAAATTCAAGCCGCTAAAAGCGTTATCCTCAAAATTAATGTTCACACAAAGTGCCCAATCATTATTGCAAATCTTACACCGTTTCTTTCCACTGTTATATATTCTTTAGAATAAATTTAATGTGTGCACGAAAATTAGTTTCATACTATAAATGAAAAGTATTCCTATATACACTAGTATTTTCCCTAGTATTTCTTCTATCATTATAATCGAGTCATTTCATATTTTTGGCTCTTTTAACTTTTTTATTCATCTCTCTATTTTATTCTCATTTTTGAATTATTCTCTCATAACTTAACGCATTTAATACTCCCTCCGTCCCATAAAAATATGTGACTTTCCATTTTTATCCGTCCCACAAAAATATGTCCATTCTATTTTTAGAAAGTTTTACTATCAATTAAATAATGTAGGTCTCACTATCCACTAACACTATTTTAACTATCATTCTCCTCCTCTATCTTACTTTACCATACCCTTTTCCCTCTTCTCTCTTACTTTACCAATTTTGTCTTAATTCTCGTGCCATATCCAATGCTCATATTTTTATAGGACGGAGGGAGTATAATTTTCTTTAAATATTGTGTTAAAAGAATAATAGAAAATATAGTCTCACTTCTCACTGACATTACTTTATTCATTTTTTCTTTTCTTTTTAATTATTTTTATTAAAATTATATATTATTTATTAATAAAATAGTACTAATATTTTTAGTGACGAAAGGACTATAATGTATGAATTAAGTGATAAAATACTTTAGGTGAATTGGAATTTTAGTTGTAACGAAAAAAGGCGGTGGATGACATAGTTATAGTGGGGATGGCCGAATGTCAAATCGCGTATTGGTAGAGAGAGAGAGAGGGGGGTAAAAGAGAATTGAAAAGTAAAGTTAAAAAAAAGGAATGGGTTTGGGCGTGGTAATGGGTGGCGAAAGGGGCGGAGGGAATGATTCTGTTGAAGTGTGTTCCCTATTTCCATGTGAAACCACGTCATGCCTTCTTTTGATGGATTCTTGACTGGTGAGTGTTTTAGTTTCCTCGTTGTTGATCATCGGATAACAATAAGTGGGGTTCATTTGGTCAACCATGTGTGTATGTGTAATAGTATACTCCATCATAGAGAGAGAGAGATAGAGAATCAATGATAAAGATAGATACAATCATAGAGATAGAGTGAGTGACTTTTCACCATTTCCTCTCACAAAATTCCATCCCTCACTTATTCCATGTGTTGATTAATAATCATACGACTCACTCACCCACCCCCACCCCCACCCACCGTTCCTCCCATTACAAAACCACCCTCTCCTCCTCCCATTCCTCATTTCAATTCCACACACACAACACACTTTTCTTCCTCTATACTCTTTTTTAAATGGGTTATGACGATTTATGCAACACCCGGCTGGTTTTGGGGCTGGGATTCTCATCATCCGCCGCCAAAAAGCCCTCCAAAAACCTCGATTACACTACCAAAACCGCCGAGCCATCACTGACCCTCGGCCTCTCCGGCGACACCTACGATCTGATCCTGAAAAAATCCGATTCCGGCAACAAGAGCGGCGGAATATTCAACGATCGTCACTCCGCCGATCTCTACAGGCAGGATAGCGGCGCCTCGTCCTTCTCCAACGTCAGCGTGAAGAGAGAGAGGGAGATCGGGAGCGAGGAGATCGAGATCGAGAGAGTCTCCTCCAGAGCTAGCGATGAAGACGACGATGGCGCCAATGGCCGGAAGAAACTCAGGCTCACCAAAGCGCAGTCCGCTCTTCTCGAGGAAAGCTTCAAGCAGCACAGCACTCTCAATCCTGTAATTCCTCCTCTCTCTCAGTAATTTCTTCAAACAACTTGATCTCATCTCCTCTGCTGATTTTGTTGATTTGATCAGAAACAAAAGCAGGATTTAGCTCGTGAATTGAAGCTTAGGCCGCGACAGGTCGAGGTGTGGTTCCAGAATCGCAGAGCCAGGTTCGATCCTCGAATTATCCCCAATTTCAGTTTTGGTGACCTAATTTCTTCAGTAAATCGCTATTCAATTTTAAATTGATTGATCTCATATTAATTAGCATTTCAATCGACAGAACTAAGCTTAAGCAAACGGAAGTAGACTGCGAATTCCTGAAGAAATGCTGCGAGACGCTGACGGATGAGAACCGCCGCCTGCAGAAGGAATTACAGGAGCTGAAGGCGCTGAAATTAGCTCAGCCGCTTTACATGCAGCTGCCGGCGGCGACGCTCACCATGTGCCCTTCCTGTGAGAGGATCGGCGGCTCCGCTGCCGAAAACGCCGCCAAGAGCTCGTATGTTATGGCGCCGACGAAGCCTCATTTTTATAATCCCTTCACCAATCCGTCGGCAGCTTGCTGATTGAATGAAAAAAAAAAGAAATTGGAAAACGGTAGTATATACGTGAAAAAAGATGGAAGCATTCCCACGACCCTGTTTTTATTCGGTTAAGGGCTTGTAGAAAAAGCAAGATATATATGTTCATCTAATTTACAGAAATTAGGAAATTACTAATCATGTTTTCTTTTAGTATTACTACTTTTTTTTTCGTCCCCACTCTCACTTGAGTGTGTGTAATAGTTGTAAATTGTACTAGTAATTTATTTTATTTAAGATATATTTGAAGGGATTATTGTTTTTATCCCATTATATGTAGCCTTTTGTCCCATATAGTTTTTTTTTTCCAATTATTGGTGTATGGATTGCTGATTAATTGAAAATTATATAATGGTGAAGACAGGAATACAAAAAGGATTGGGTCACGTGGATTTGTTTTTGCACAATTAATTGCGATGAATGTTTGGGAATTGAGAGAAAGATTAGCCAGCATGCAGAAAGCAACGAGTATATGGAGTCGTGTACGTACCCTAATAATTTGGTTGCACCATTTAATTCAACGTTACTTGGAAAATAAAATACTTGGATTAGCTTCTTCATCTCATTTGACAAAATTAATTTAGATTAAAAGGTATATACATAATACATTGCAACTGATAAAATATTACTGGTACTATTATACTGAGATACCCTTTATTATTCATAGTCAGTTCCCCTAGTTCAATACATAATTTCAAAGTAAAATGAATTTCCATAAAATTTACTCTTGCAAGATAACAAGACCATTAACAAAAAATAGGTATAAATCCGGACAAAAATAGTTTTGTGTGAATAGAAAGAATAAATATAATTATAAAAAACAAGAAAAATGATAAGTGTAGTAATAGAGAATTGGTGGGTCAGGGGCCACGTGATGTTTTTGTTGTGTGATATCCCACCATAGTGATATGGGGCAATCTTTTTCTCGCTAACATGAAATTATGAAATCTGGGACGTCTATGTTTTTAGGTTTGATTGACCCCACTTAACCTCTTTCTTCTCTATTTTCCAAACATCTAATTATCTTCTTCCCTCATACTTAGGATTTTATATGGCACACGTATATATATTATGAAAGATTTAACTTTTAACCTACTATTAGAATTTCATTTGACAATTCCAAATTATATATATACCTTCGACATATAATTCGTGTTTAAATCACAATTTTAGGGGAGAATCTTTTGTGAGCAATTGTGATAGTGAGACTGCATATATGAAAAGAATACTGGTATATACACTTATGAAAATTGTAGTATATACACTTAAACTAAAACACATTGTAATAACTAGCATGAGTCAAATACAAATATTGTTGCTTTGTATGTGTGGGAACCACTTTAAATTATTTTTCACACTTGCAAGTAATTAAGATAGGGATGTAGTTTTGGTATGAAATTCAAATCGGCCTCAATAATATACTAGTACTAATGTGGACATATCTATCTATATAAACACGTATACTTTAGCTTAAATGGATTATGTGCAAATGCCAAATTCTCCTACGATTTTGTTTATTACTTTTCTTATAAATTCCAAAAGAACCATTACTATTATTGACAATTGATTATGCATACAGCAACTCCAAACTTTACAAATTAAAGTAGTCATGTATTAGGATTTCAAAATAGGGTAAAGATTCAAATACATACATCCCTTAATGTTTCCTTCTAAGATTAAATAAATTGTACAAGTACAAATAAATCATTAGTATAAAGATTTACTGATATACTCATATACATGCACGTCCATTTTCCATACCTATTGGTGCTTGAGAGTTGAGAATTATTTTGTGCCATCTAAATAACCTTAATTAATTTCCATGTCCGAAATGCTTTTTGACTGATTTACTATTATTAAATACCAAATCTGTATTGTATAACCTTAACGTTAAATTTTAAATAAATATCAAAGATTTATATTTAAAATCCATGTTGGTGTCATGATTATTCAAGAGGCTAATTTGTAATGAGAAGAATATATATGATGTGTGTGTTTGAATTATTTCCATGTTATACGTTTGGACATTGTAACGAAAAGTGATTTAAAAAATTGATTATTATGGTAAATGATGTATTTTGTCTCTTCTTTTATTTGTTTAATTAAAACTGTAGTTAATCACGGAATTAACATGGAGTATAAAGTTTCATAATGGCAGTGGAAAATGCAAACCAAAGGAACAATCATTATCGAGTGTCTTTCGTGGAAACTACGAGTTTCAAATGTGACAACCAAATCATCATTGTTATCGTCACTTATCACCATGGGCGTCAAATAGTTTTTAAGGAACCATCAACGTCACAATAGAAATCCATGGGTTTCATCTTAAAATCAATTGGTTCCATCATTAATAAACGGTGTTACTGACGGAACGTATTTATCGTTAGCGACAGTGGCTAGGACAAAAAGGAAGAAGAAAATGATATGCAACATAACCCGTCGCAGGGTTAAAATTGGAATAGCACTCTGATTTTCATTTTGAGATTACAGGCGACAGTTAATACCTTGGTAATTAATATTCTCATTTTTAAATAATTATATTAATACATCGACGACATCTATCCGTATGTAACATTGGTATTAAATTATGGACGTTTGTCAGTATAATTTCAAATATGATAGTATTATTTTTCAAATTTTCATTGTTCAAAAATTTTTTCGACGGCAAATCTGCTGGAAAATTGGTCAGTAAATTTGGCTCAAACCGTATGCGCCAACCTCCGTCAGAAATGAAATCGGTAATTCATCGGTAATTGTCGTTTTTTTTTTGTAATTATTAATTATGTACTTAATAATTAATCTATTATTATATAATTTAATTTACAATTACATCTAATTACAAAATCCTTATATGCTGTAAATCATTGAAGTAGTAGTAGAGTGTTAGATTGTAACACTCTCATAGATAACATCCCTCTAATTATTACCTAAACCCCATGCATATTACTAGATTAAATGCTCATTTTAGGTCATCGATGACGCAACTCCATCATTTCCTGTTCTTTCTAGACAAAAGATTGATTGCTTGCAATATTGATTAAACTGATGACAAGAAGAAGTCGATGTATGGTGTTTCCATACAACAGCCTGCCCTTTTGTAATATCATAATCAAAGAGTTGCATAATAGAAAGAAAACTAAAGTGAAGCATACATACATACATACACGATCAAATAAATCTAATTTCCCAATTTAAAAATATAAAGGGAAAATGACCTATGATAATCAAGAAAGGGCAGACAAGTCACAGCAAATATAAGGGTTGTGTTGTGTGTGAATATTATTATTTGAAGTGGCGTTTAGTCTTATTTATTGAAATTATTAAAATTAATGAAAATGGATACGTAGTGTGTAGTAAGAAAAATAGAGGACAGGTGTCGAACGTTGAACGAATTGTCGGCGCATTGTCATGCCTTTTTAGAGCGGCTGACTCGACGCCACCTCTAATTTCATGTTTGGATTGAAAGTGATTTTTCATAAGTTCCATATTTATAAGCAAAACATTTTATATCTATTAGAGTGGTTTATAATTGAATTAAGTTATTTAGATCGTCCTCGACTCATAACATTGAAGTCCAATTCATTTACTAGGAACTATCAAATTAAACAATCATCTTGCTATAATTTACAAGTCCAAACCCAAACTCAAAACCTTTTCTTTTATCACTTTTCATACTTTGGGAATAATGCCTATATAATTTCCAATACTACAATTCAAAACTGTTTATAATTCAATTTTAAGAGATTATGTGCATGTGTAACAATGTTTGTGTGGTCATTTCATTTCAAAGATAGTGAGATTTGAAAAAAATGGTGGATAGGGTTTAGCCTTTAGGGCTATTCTATGATATAATTTGTTTAAGAGGTACTGTAATATACAATCTTTATATAATCATTAGTATTACTAATACAAACATAACTTGATTAATGTATAATATATGCAAATATGGTAGTAATAATTCTTGTTTTTTATTTTATTGAGTGTGTATTTATTTATAAATGAAATCTGTATGCCTTTCATATATAATAATATGATTGAGATAATACACTTAAAATAGACAACTCTAGAAAGATTCAATTATATAATAGAATCTTTTGTTATTTTATTAATTTAAAATAATAAGATATTTTATTTTCATTTTTATATCTATTCGTTATTTTTATCTCAGTGATTCATTTATTGTATATGCACATGAATAAACTAACAATAATCAAAAAAATTGTAATAGTTGAGAAGTTTTATTTGTAAATCAACTTCTTGTTTGAATAATTAGTTAATTTTTTTAGTTAACGTGTTATCCAAGAAGAAAAGTTCCATTTTTTTTCTCTAAATTGTTTTTATAATAATTGATGACAATTGTCATTTTTGTTTCAAATGTTTATGGCTAATTAAAAGCACGGAGCCTAGATGATTAAGTATTTCCGAATATATTTAGATGATTGAGTATTTCCGAATATATTTAGAGCATGATGGTCTATGCAAAATTCAATCTTATTGTATTAAGCTACAAATATGGAAGTTATATTTAGATATAACTGAGATCACTGTAAGCATGTTTTTAGATTATTTTAGAAAAATGGCCTAAAATGATTTATAAATGACCTTAAATATGAATTTTATAAAATGAGCTACTATGAGTACTAATAATGACATTCGTATATAAGATAATAATTATTGACTATTAGATAGGAAAATCCCATCGTCAGATTATTTTGATCAAAATCCTATTGTTAGATATGCATTTTGATTTTTTATAGAGAAATTTGATTCAGCTTATAAAGAACAATTTTTTTAAAAAAAAAAGGTTAATAGTTCACCATCTACCTCATAGTAATTTGAACTATCTATTAATTAGAGGGGAACCATCTTACCTCTGAATTGCACTTTATCATCAATTTATAAAGGTAGTATGTATACACAATTGTGTATGTATATATGAATAGGGTTATCCTAAATTAAAGAAACCCTATTTGTTAAAGTAGAATACGTACATCAATAAATTTATTATACTTATTACTTTAATAATTACCGACCAATATGATTATCAATCAATCATCAGTGCCATTATTTAATTCTTTTCAGTACAATCACACGCACACCAACTATTGTTATAATTAGAAGATAATGTAACCAGACACTTCCCCAACAAGAAAATAGTGGCATTTTAACTTTTATATATTTATGGATAATATCATCATGAAAAAATATTAACAGAAACTCAACTATTTTTATAATATTTTATACATCAATTCCATATGATGATTTAAAACATTTTTTATAAGTTATACAATATTTTAAAAAAAAATACTGCGCTAAAAACCCTAATATATAGTACTAGTAGTTAATTTTGTACTAGTTATATAGTTCTGGCCTTGATCATCATGTGATGTGTTCGAATACATGATGTGTATATTACTAGTATATAATAATAGAATTTTGTATGTTTATCTTTTACAATTTTGGTGTCATATGTACCTATTTTACCTACCACATATTCACTAGTATTTTTCTAAAATAATACTATGCCAATAATTATTGAAAAGTTCCCAGCAAACTTAAAACAAAGACGCAATTAATTTGTTACGTTCTTCTGCTTTTTGATAGTCGGATTTATTTTATGGTATTAAATATAAATTTAAGGTGGATCAATTAATAAATCTCGTTATTGACGGAGTAATTTTTATTAACTCATAAAGTTAAATTTGTAGTATATAGTTAATGCTCAAACTTAATTGTATGTATAATGTATATTTACTAATTTGCTGTTGGAATAACATTATTTTCGCTTTTAAGTACGTTTAAATTTTCAGATACTCTGTCAATTTGATTTAGCAAAATTGTGACTCTTTAGTTGCATGTCTATATTTCCAACGTTTCTCGAATTATTTATCTTCCATATTTCAATCACATTTATTCAAAATAATGGGGTCGGGTAAATTCACATTTCAAATATCGGATGCAATCCAAAAATTGGCTTCAATAACAAACGACAACAGCAAAGTAGTACTCCATTTTAGAATTTAGATGATGGAAGCCATTCATTTTAATTTTTCGTAATTGTAAAATTTAAATAGATATTGGGCTGGATCCATTTTTTGTACAATACGTTGGGCTCCAATTGTGATAAGCCCATTATCTAATGTGCCCAGTGATAGAAAACTTTTTGCAGAATAAAATGATGCTCCAAAATAAAGTGCCAATATTTGACCACCACCGTCCGCTAATCGCCGCCGAGAAATTGGCCGGAACTGCACGGTTATTCACATTTTTGACACAGTTTAAATGAAGCTGTATATTCAATTTCCGGTTACTGTATAATTTACTCCAATTTTGCTCCACTAGTTTTAACTTCTATCAGAGACAGTGTTTGTTGGCTGCAATTTGATACTGCTAATTTTGCTATGAATTCGGAGATGGAAGTCGGCAGCAAGGTACATTTCACGCTTTCATTTTAATCTCGGAGACACTGGATGAATTGCTTGTTAATTGTGTCTCTGGCATTGTAGAAATTCACTGACAAAAATAGATGCTGGGAGCTGGAAATGTCGTCATCCTTCTGCCGCAGAATATACACGGAGGTAATTTCTATTCAGAATATAGCGCCTAGATATTAGGTATAAGTTGTATACGAGCTTTTGACACAAAGCGCATTGTTAATTTTTTGGAGTGTAGTTGTGTGCGCGCGTGTTTCCCCCATGCGCTTCGACACAATGTATATTCGATAACAGAGGCTACCCTTACAATTGATGCAAAAGTGCTTAATTGAGTTGCAGATGCTCTTGTATGTTATGACATGATCACTTATTTATGTTTTGATAAACTATGAAGGCTTTCACACTCAGATCATACTGCGGTTTTCTAGGATTAATTTGTGGAAATCTACAGGTCGAAGAGGTTGGATGGGAGCACCTTGTGAAATTGGGGGAAGATCTGACATTTATTAGGTTCCGTATCATGTAAGCATATTTGCTCTACCAGTTACATTACTGAAACAGTGTATGTTGCTGTGAATTTTCAATGTCACAGAGCATGTTGCGTTTCCTTTCTCATAAATACCATTCTTAAGCGATAAGAAATGAAATAAACTATTTCGTATGAGTGTGTAGACATGATTCACTAATTGTGGATTTGGAATATCACTCAGGAGAAATTATCATAGCATTAAGGCTATTGCCTAATGCTAGTTCTGTTTAATGTTTATTATGCACGCTGAGTTAAATGGGATGGGAACAAAGTAGTACTGCTATTGCAGACCAGGGAAGATGCTCCGAGTGATGTACAAAGTCCACTTTTCTTCATTTATCATAAACAGAATTATGACATGGAACTAGTCCAAGTAATTGAGCTTAGTTTCGAGTTTTGACTGCATGCACGTGAAGCACTTCTGCATGAGGCTCAATGCTCTTGTTGTAACATGGTCTATAGTAAGTGCTTACATAAAATGACCTTGAATTGAGAGGGAGTGAGAACTATTTGTAAGTGTAGTAGACTATGACCATTCATCTTTTTGGTTATAGTCCTTGGTCTTCTTGATACAAAAATTGCTTGGTTGTAAATTTATTTGACCTTAATTTTTGCTGGCCATATGACACATCACTCTTCTTGCACTCCAATTTACATAGAAAAGCTTCTTACTCAGAATCTACATATGCATATTAACAAGTCAGTATATCAAATTGTAACGTTATCTCAGAAAGCTTACTACGTTTCTGATTATTACATTTCATTTTTCATCTTGCTTTTTGACGCATGAGTCTGAATAGATAGTTTTTACATTTCACCGAATATCCGAAATATCATTATTGAAATAGGTAAAAAACCCGGATGACAGACTATTGCTGTTTATTTTTCTTTATTACTGTTTATATTTTTCGTACATGCTCTTAATCATGAATGGTGCATGTGCTAGGGACAATAAGAGGAGAGCGCATATTGTGGAGATAACCCTGGATAAGACCTATCCAATTCCAAGGTCTCCACCGGTTTGGATTTCTCCATGACCACTTCTTTTTTGGTTGATTGTTCTCCAGAAATTTGTGTAGGAACTAAGATCTTCATCATGCCCTCAGGATGTGCCTTATAATTCTCATCTGGAATGGTCATCAAACTCGAGATTAAGAGATGCTGTCCAGCAGTTTCAGAGGGTTGGTGGAAGTTTTTTCAATTTTGTTTCCAATTGTTAATTAACAAAACTGTTTTCTGTTGCCATTTCTTGTTGCATGATTTCTATTTGGTCATTGCTTTGCCTAGCATGTGGATAAGCTCCAGGACTTTTGGCTGACTTTGGATGACATTGATCGGTCTTTTTGCGTTATTGATCCAAAGCACTCGCACCTTGCAGTGTCGTATCGCCAGATAAAAATAGGTTAGTTTGTATGATAAGTATTTAGAGATCTCTTAAAATTCACAGAAAAATCATTTTACCAAATCAAATGCTGTCTATTGAACTAATTTTAATCACTCATACAGTTCCTTGGTTTATTGCTCATACTGCCAATATTGATTTTTTCTAGGAAGTAATTGCTGTATTGTACTATCTATCAATGTCGATGATCCAAGATCCTTGCCAGAGTAGGATTCTCTAAACAAACAACACATTTTAAAAATATTTAGTACAATTAGCAATGGTATTAGAATTTCTTGTACTGACCGGACTTTTAATCTGGTAGATGTCGCTTCCTTGGTTCAGATACGGAAGTCAACACTTTGAGAGATATTTGGAAGCAAAATTGTAAGAAATGGTACTTTAAAAATCTTTTTTCACTATTCTGCCGCCTTAGAAAAGTTACTGGGTAGTGAATGTGAATCTCTATCATGTGGTTGTGCATAATATAAGGTGCGTGCTTATGGTTAGGGCTGTCTTATGTATATGTTTGGCAATATATGTGAATAATAAAACACTACAAAGTGCTACTGATATTTTTGTTGTACTATGCTGTCAGATATTCCCAATTTGAATTTGGCCCTAAAGTTAAAACCTAATTTAATGCTGAAACTAATTAAAAAATTGGTGTTGTATTTAGCTCTATTTGCAAGATTATTAGGAACTAAAACTAACCTGCAGCGATGTTCTGGTAAATGGAAAGTTGCTTTGGTCTACTTGGTATTTTGAGATATATTGCGTACAGCATTGGCATGTCTAATTGGTGCAGTCAATTAAATTTCTAAGATGACAATTTTCATATTTCCTCCATCAAAACCTTTATCGTTTGTTGTAAATATGGATAAAATAAAATCTTTTTTGTCATATGATATATTGGATCTTAGTTGCTTGAACCTCATGAAGTAGTTTATTAGAGTACTACTTTTGTTGCATCTGTTTATGCTGCCAAGTGTTGTGTCACTGCCATTGTATTGTTTATTTACGATCTTTAATCAATACAAGGCATACAGCTTCTTATGCTTACTAATATAATCTCTTTGATAAGTAATATTCACTTTTTTTCTGGAAATAGGACAAGAGAAAAATCATGTCCTGAAAATCTTCTGCATATATTTGGCAATCAGTTACCACAACCATCACATCTCCAAAAGAGTGAGGAGCAGGTTGAATGTGGCATTTGTTATGCCCAATACCTTCCGACAGGTTCCATCTTCGACTTCCAATTTGCTGGAATTGACATTACTGCTACCACTCACCACAAGCTACCTGAAATTTTCCATGCCTCTACCACCTAGATTGGAAACACATCCATAGCCATCAATTTTTTCCTTGCTTCTAGATGATGAACTTGGTGCCAAGAGTGGAACTGCAACTGATTATTCATGCGAAAATGGGAGATGCAATCGAGCATTCCACAGTGTTTGTCTTGGCGATTGGCTCTGCTCTATTACGACTACAAGGCAGTAAGTTATGCTCTTACATTATAACTTAATTTTATGTAAATGTCCATGAGGCCTACTAAACTAAAAGCAGATAAAGCAGCAACAAGAAAGTAAATAACTTCAGTTTAAAGAGAAGAAACAAGAAATAAACAAACAACACATACACATAACCAGGTATGGTTTCAGAATATAGTTCTGCATAGCATCGATTTATATTGCTAGATCTCTGGAATGAACCATCATCATACTTTGTTTCTCTGATAATCTTATTATGCTAATGTGCATCTGCATTTGAATATAGGTAATTTGATGTTCTGTTTGGGAACTGCCCTTAGTGTTCAGACCCCGTTGCAGTCAAACTCAGCATGAAGAAGTAAAATTTACTACTATTACCGTAGATGGCAAAACACTGGTTCCTATCTTAAGGGGTGAAACCGTGAAAATGTAGAGAAATATGTGAAGAATAGTTCTAGTATATGCTCTTGTAATCTATGTCGGCCATTGGAAATGTGTGTTGAGAGAACAAATCCCTAGTTTGCTTTATTATATGGAAAATGATGAGTTTTGATATTGCATGAGAATCTCCGATTAAGATTTGGTGTGCAATACTACAGCTGGTAGTGATTGAGATCTAGTCATGATTGGACCCACGCAATGACATACAGATTCTTCATCCTACAAGTTGAATTGCAACCCCTTTGGCTATGGGGCCTCACTCTGCCTCTGCTTATCATACCCATATATCTTTAACACTGCACAATTTAGTTACTGCAGTTCCAATACCCCATCTCCTCTCTTTTCCTACACATTACATTTTTTGAAACTAATGTCTGCTGTCCAAAAAGTACTGCTGCACCATACAACTTTTCTGGCAAAGTGTTCTTTTAGTTCTAAATGAGAGCTCATTGACCATTGTCAATTTTTTCAGTACTAAAATCTACGATTTTTGACTGAATATATTCAACACCAAAGTCACATATATTCAGAAACTGTGGGAGTTGAAGCAAAACATCATGATATCCTTACAAAAAAAATTAATAATATCCAATACCAGGACATGATTGGCTTACAATATAATACTTACTAATTCTTGGGAAAATATTGTTCCCTGGGTCTCGTGCAGGCCTGTTTTCCAAATGCAACATATCCCAAATAAAAATCTTCCATATCATAAGGCTAGGGATGGGTAAAAATACCGAAATACCGCTCTTACCGTATCGAAAAAATATCGAAAATACCGGATTTTCGGTATACCGCAATTTTCGGTAAGGTATCATACCTTACCGATTTATTTCGGTACGGTAACAGTATGAATTTTCATATACCGGGCTATACCTAAAATACGGTATATACCATAATTTTAGGTATATACCGAAAATATGGTACATACCATAATTTTCGGTATATACCGATATCAATATATGCCAAATTATATCAAGTAAATTCATACTTTTACCAAACAAATAAATATTTACATGTAGAAATCAAATCTTGCCTCATTATAGTTGTCGGGTAATCATATAAATATAAAATCAAATAAACTCAATTAGGAAAACTTGATATCGTTGAATCAATTAGTTTCAAACAAATATAAGATTTTAGTTAAATTAGTTCCAAACAAATATCGTTCAACGTTATGTGATTGCGTGGAGTTTAATTGATGCAGTTTTTTTATTGAATATGTTTGAGTTTGATTAAATTTCATGTTTTTTAAGTATTTTTAAAATTTTATTTTCATTTGTGTTTGTATTTAGAATTATTTACAAAATAATGATATTTTGGTATGTCGTATTGTAGTCCGATATACCGTAAAACTCTGGTATACCGCAAAAGTACGGTATACCGAATTTTGATATGTCATACTGAAAATAAGGTATGATATCGATATTGAAATTTGTCATACCGAAAATAAGGTATACCGAAGTTCGGTATACCGAAAATTTTGGTAAGGTAATGGTATGATTTTTTTCTCATATCGAATTTTCGATAAGGTATACGGTATGATGGTTTCGGTAAGGTATATCGTACCTACCCACCCCTACATAAGGCAATAGTATATAATACAGGAAATGAATAATTCAAGAAAGAATAACGGCTTTCTTGATATACCATCACCCAAAAGAGAGAAAAACATATCGCTTTCAACAATTACACCGACATCACCTTCCCAATTCCATATTACAAGATATACACATCCAAGAAACTCAATACAAAACAAAATAAACCCAGACTTGCTTTATAGTAGAATAACATAGAGAAGGAAACATATATATATATATATATATATATATATATATATAATCATATTCCGGCGAGACATTCGGGTGGGACGACAGGGAAGCGGGACCTGTCGGTGCAGTAGTCGTAGATCATGTGGTTGGTGCGGACCCAGCGGTAGCGCCTGGCAGCTTCTGGGGTGAGCTGCTGATAGGCTGCGGCCTCCCACCAGTTTTTGGGGTTGGAGGCGCAGGTAGCTGGCCCTGGAACCTGACACCCTTCAATGTCGAAATCTTTGTAGTAAGCGTAGAATGGGGCCTTGCTCCAGTTGATCTTCTCCAGGCCGCCTCTCGTGGCCCAGTCGTCGGCCTCCCATAGAGTCGAGTAGACTCCCATTGGTTGGAATTTTGGGTATGGAATTCCTCTTCTCTCATTGTTTTTGTACACTCTTATTGGCACTTCATCCACAGAGAATCTGCCAAAAAGCAATTTAAATATATAAGCCAATTATAGTACTACTTACATAAATATGATAGTACTATTAATTAAATGGACTTACATGATGTGGTGATGGTTCCAAAAGATGGAGTAAGTGTGGAAATCAAGAGAGGGGTCAAACCAGAGATTTATCCGTTGCTCCTTGTCACCTTTACCGTGGGCGTACACATTGGTTTGAACGGTGTAGGGCTGTCCCGATCGGTTCCCCAGGAACTCAAAGTCCAGCTCATCGCGGACGTTGAATGTGTCTGAGATCATCTGTACATGTATGTACACATCCACAAATTACCAAATGTGCAAACAATATATAAGTTGAGAACAACATCTGAAGCATAATATCTCATACTAATGTGGAGTTATGGATTAAACAACAAAATAAAAGAAAATGAATATGTACGTACGTAGAAGGCGGTGACAGTCCCGGCAGAGTCACCGGGGACGAGCTTGATCTTCATGCTCACACGTCCGAACAGATATTGGTGCTTGGAGGCGAACCCGCAACCTACAATAATGGCGTTCAAATGATTAGTTGAACAAAACAAAATAGTAGTAAAGAGTAGTAGTATATAATAGCTACCAGAGGATTGATCAAGAGTGAGCTGAATGGCTCGGCCGCCATCCAATTGGCGAACGTGGGAATCGGCCCATGCGATTCTGAAGTCCTGACTGAAGGTTGCAGGTCGACCATTCACACTCAAGCAACACAATGCCAATGCCAAAGCCAAAGCCAAAAGACATAGTATGAATCGAGCCATCTCTACTTTCCTCAGCTGTAATATAACATCCCAATCTGGGGCTATTTATATTGTACTACGAGTCACACACAGATAGAGCTTTCCACACAGCTAATGCAAAGCCGTCAAATGGACCCCACCCCCCATTTCTCACCTCTCATACACTACTTCCTTTATAATCTCCCTTCTCAATTCCCAATTAGGGCATCCACAATGGGGCGTCACGTCAGAAGTTTTATCCTCCTACCCCCACCTGCAATGGGGCGCCCTAAGGCGCGCCCTATGCATTTTATTTTATTTAAATATTTAAATAATAAAAAATTGGAAAAAAACTTCATTTCATATATAAAAATTAATACATTACAATATGAGAGAGGCGAGATGTTCGTATGAATAAGTGAATGAGAAACGAGGTTTAATAGAAAAAAAAAACGCGTGACATCGTCCGCGACCATCGTCCGCCGATCCCGCAATGGGGCGCCTGATGGCGCGGACGATGGCCTATCGTACGCGCCCATCGTCCGCCGAGCCCACAATGGCGCGGACGATGCATCGGGCGTGGGCGTAGGGCGCGGACGATGGCAGACACCCACAATGGGGCGGACGATGGCACGCATCGGGCGTGTCATCGGGCGTCCCATTGTGGATGCCCTTAGCCTCTTATTAATCACACTTACGTTTTCATTAGGTTAGTACTAGTGTCATTTTCATCATCTTTAAGTAAATATTTGAATTTGGTAAGAATCATTAATGAATAATGTATGTAGCTAATACATGTCTCTGTCATATTAATTGATTTAAAATAATTGATCGGAGGTGAGAATTAATGAGGTATAAGAGGCTCTAAATTTCGAAACGTGGGGAGTGAAGGAAGAGATGGTGTAGTAAATTAAATGGTGAAATGAAAGTTTTAAGAGGTGGAGTGGTGACGGCAGAGACATGGGGAAAGTGGTACCACACATTTGTTTTGTTAGCATGGAAATGGCCAAATATATAAATTCAATCTTTTTGTTTGGTGCAGCATATAACATTAAAGGCGATGTCACCCAATCACTGTTCCAATCCAATAATATTACTAGTAAGAAAATTAATTTATGATATATCCACATCCATATATAAGACTCACAGTGCCAGATCAATTATGCTATTGCCACACCCACACCCAAACTATTCATGTGGTTAGACACTCCCAATGGTTGTTATACCAAAGATTATGGATTATTGGGATGACTCTAACACAGCAATTCGGTTCTTATAATGAATATATAGCTCATATAAGGATACAATGATATATGACAAAGTATAATTAATGAGAGATCTATCTAGAGTCTAGACATGGAAGACTTCTTTAGTGGAGGAGGATTTTGTGGTATAAGGCCAATCTGGAGGATGTGGACTTGGTTTGAGAGACAATTATGCATATTAATTTGGCTAGATTTAGATTTTGCAGCTCAGCAGTCATCTTGGATGTTCACCTTCTATTTTGATTATTGACTTAATTATCTCTGATCCTTTAATTTTTTTCATATTTTTTTGAGTTGGAAATTTTCTTAAATATATTGAGAAAGATCCAAATGTATGTAAATTTAAAGAAAAAGGAATACTCCCTAAAAGAAAAGAGATCAAGAATGAGAAGGGTTAGACTACAAATACATTTTAAAATAGGAAGTTAGAATCATGACCTTTTTTGTGATATATGTCTAAATTTGTTGTGAAAATGTATAAATCTCAGTAATAGACCATTTAGTATGTAACTATTTATTTTTAGAGGGAACATCATTTTTGGTCCACGAACTTTGCCAAAGTATCATTTTAGGTCCGTGAACTTTGAAAATATCATTTTAGGTCCGTGAAATTTGAGTTAATATCATTTGAGGTACTTTTTACTATTTTCAAATTTTTTTGGACGAAAATACCCTCAATACCTTAAAATGTATATATTTTTAATAAATTTATCATATACTCATATTTTTTTATAAATATCTGTACAATATATTTTTGACAAATTTTCTAAATATAATTTGATCTTAAATATTATCACTTAATTTTGTGACATGCAAGTAAAATTGCTTCTTCAATTTTTTATATTAATTTTTTTAAATTGAATAAAGAACTTTTCTTTAATAATAAAAAATTGAATAAAGATCTTTTCTTGCATGTCACAAAATTAAATGATAATATTGAAGGTCAATTTATATTTAGAAAATTTATCAAAAATATATTGTAAAGATATTTATAAAAAGATCTTTATTCAATTTTTTATTATTAAAGAAAGTTCTCTATTCAATTTTTTTTTAAAAATAATATAAAAAATTGAAGAAGCAATTTTACTTGCATGTCACAAAATTAAGTGATAATATTTAAGGTCAAATTATATTTAGAAAATTTGTCAAAAATATATTGTAAAGATAATTATAAAAAAATATGAGTATATGATAAATTTAATAAAAATATATACAATTTAAGGTATTGAGGGTATTTTCGTCCAAAAAAACTTGGAAATAGTAAAAAGTACCTCAAATGATACTAACTCAAAGTTCACAGACCTAAAATGATATTTTCAAAGTTCACGGACCTAAAATGATACTTTAGCAAAGTTCGTGGATCAAAAATGATGTTCCCTCTTATTTTTATATCATCAACTTTTATACTGATATTTTATTTGTTTTTTCAGTCGCCTAGAACAGTTTATATGATAACAATATTTTTTTTGTTTTTCGAGCCTGAGTACCTAGAAAAAAAAGGAGTAGTTTATACTAATAAAATAGGATAGAGAATGTAACTTTTGCTATTGTGTAAAAGTAAGGGAGAATAGGAGCGAGACAAATAAGTGGAATCATAATAGCATATGATGTAAATAATGAGCCATTGTTCACCATGTTTTGAATTTTCATAGTGCCCTATTGAAATGAGATGTCCAAATAAGATAAAGATGATTTATTAAAATTGGAAAACTTAATTTGATGTTTTTATTAACTTATTAATGGCTCAAAAAGGAGGCTAATAACAAATAGGGTTGTGGCAATAGGATAAAAAGATAAAAATGTTAGCTAATAAGTGGCCCATGAGAAAGGCAATGTGGGCCTTCCAGTTGGTGGGCCTAATTATATACTTATGGAGTCAGATAGCAGACGCCCAGCGCCACATAATCTCTCTTTGTAGGATCAATCGCCCTCATTATTTCTGCTACAAATTTATGAAATTGTATTGGATCTACCCTACATCCATAGTTTTATGCATCCGTGATCACCTATTAATACATATTCATTTTTAGCAGTTTCTCTGTAAATAGTAATTTCACAATTTTAAGTCGTAACAAAACTTTATGCGAGAGTAAATTAAACCTATCGAGTAAATCTCATTAGTCAACAATCACATATATTAACTAGGGTAAAAGGTGTATTTTGTCCCATCATTTGAAGTGTTTATCCGAAAATATCTCATCGTTTAGGTAATCATCATTTAGACCATCCACAGTGTCCGCCTGATGCATCGGGCGTGCTATCGCCCGCCACTGTAGCTATGCGGACGATGCCCGATGCATCGTCCGCAGACGATAGGCCATGGAACACGCATCGGGTGTGCTATCGGCCGTCCCATTGCGGGCGACGCGGACGATAGCACGCCCGATGCAACTCGTTTTCTTTTTTTAAATTCTTCAAAATTTATATATATACACCACACTTCTATTTCTTCCTTTCATTATTCCATTCACTCTTTCATCTCATTCTCTCTATTTCAATTTATAATGAATTCCGGTGATTTTCCAAATTCGAATAGTCCAAACGGATTTCCGATGTTCGGTGGTGGTGCACGGTGGCCGGGTACAGACCCTGACGAATACCGGCCCTTCGACTCCAACACCTAGTACGATCCGGATTTCAGCACGTATTAGTACAGGGGGCTGTCAGACATGGAGCCGTCTCCCACCCCACCCCCCCACGGCCGCGGTGGAGTATGTTTCAGCACGTATTCGTACAGGCTGTCAGACATGGAGACGTCTCCCACCCCTCCCCGCGGCCGCCCCTCTGCTTCCGCCGCTACACCCCCAAGAAGAAGAGGAACAAGCAAAGAGCCCAGAAGTTGCCACCTCGGGGGAAGAATGAAGAATTCACCCCAAGGAGAACGAACTACAGTCAGGAAGAAAGCATTCTCCTGACGAAGTGTTGGGTTGATATTTCAGAGGACCTAGTGTTTGCCAACAACCAAAAGCAAATCGCGTAATGGGAGCGCATTACTGAGCGCTACAACGAGAGCCGGCAGCCGCCTACAAGTGCCATAGGGAGCAGCTCCGCAAGCACTGGGATTAGATGAAGAAGCAACTCAATTTGTTCTCGGCGGAGTACGAGAAGTGTTTGAGGGAGCAGGGCAGCGGCGAGAGTTTGACTGATGTGTGCGATAGAGCGCCTGCGTCGTACATTTCATTGTGCGGTGAGTTCAAGCACTACTTCTCCTGGCTGATCGTGAAGGACAAGCAGAAGTTCCAAGGAGGGAATCTGCTCATATCGGCTTAGTCGAAGAGGACGAAGAACACCACCGCCGGTGATTATACGAGCAGCGACAGCGGCGCCCCTCCGATGGACCTCAACCAGAGTCGATGTACGAGGATGAGAGTTCGGGCACACCGATGTCCTCCCGGCGTCCCATTGGCAACAAGGCTGCCAAGAACAAGGGCAAGGCGAAGGCGACGTCCTCACAGAACCCGGCCCCGACCGCAACCCCGATCTCGACCCCGACCCCGGCCCCGACTTCGGCTGCGGCTCATGCCTATGGGGAGTAAGTGGCGGCCGCCAACCGGAGGACTTTTTGGACACACACAATGCCCTCATGCAGTGTGAGGACCCGGGTGAAGCCGAATACTTCAAGAGGATGATCGATGATCTCCTGCGCCAGTTGGGAATGATTTAGAGTATACGCTTTTATCTGTAGTGCACTTGTTTTTTATCTCCACTCTTGTAACTTTTTTTTAATGAAGTAAATGTTGAATTTGCCTTAATTGTGGTGCTTTTTTTATTTATTTTGCTTGATATATTTGCAAACATAAAAATTAAATACAAAATTAAATTGTGGCGCTATATGGCGGACTATAGGGCATCCCACTACAGGTGGAAGGGTAGGAGGATAAAATGTTGATGTAGCGTCCTATAGGGCGGACTATAGGGCACCACACTGTGGATGCTCTTAGTACTTGTCCCTTTATTTTTGGGATAATATTTCATGTAAAAAATTAATGGTGACTTGAATGTCGATGTGACAATCAAAATTACACGTCAATTACCCAATTAAACATTGATTATACAACATTACACATTGATACTTAATTGATGTGTAATTTCGATTGTAATGTCGATATTTTGTTAGATAGAATTTTTTTAAGAACATTTTGTTCTAAAAAAATAAAGCAATGGGTACTGAATGGTAATTACTTAAACGGTATGACATTTTCGAGTAAACGTCTCAAACGATGAGACAAAATCGAACATTCACCTTATTAAGTACTCCCTCCGTCCCGGGCTACTCGCCCATTTCCTTTTCGGCACGGAGATTAAGGAATGAGTGTATAGGAAAGTCAAAAATGACGGCTGTAGGTAAAAATTTTTACTAAAAATGGAAAGAGTGCAAGTAACTTGGAACGCCCAAAAAGGAAATAAGTGCGAGTAGTGCGGGACGGAGGGAGTATAAAATATATTCCATTTATTGATAATATATACCCTTGCATAAATAAGACTTACTAGATGATAAGGCAGTTCATTTGACATAGTAAATTAACATATTTAAAACTTACATAAGTACCAGTAATATACTGTATATCATATTTAGCTTCTAAGAATACATGGAGTATTAAATGTAACTTAAGAATAAGTAATTTTCAATTTTCATGAACATCAAATTTGCGATAATGGCAACTAGACTGATATTGTCGACTTGTCGTTATATGGGTGTTTAATAGACAATGATGGATATGCGTCCGTACAGTTTATTAACATTTAACTTTGTTTTATTAATAGGAATAAGAGAGGTTCACTATAGATAATATTCAAAGCTACGCTTCTTTTACTAGTATTATTTTGGTATAGCATTTGATGGCTTATATATTCTACGGTAAGTCTGAAGACATTTGCTAATTGTATTTGGTATTCAGGCCATGTTTGGTTGCCAGGATTCTGTCTGGGAAAGTAATCTGATTCCTTAAATTTTAAATTCCAGTGTTTGTTTCCGTTTTTAATCAAACTGAGAAAATAATCAAAATCCTGAAACAAGGAAAGTTAGTACAACTTTTCAGGATTCTGAATCCTAACTTTTCTTAGGTATTCTTTTTCCCAGTTGTAGGATTCTTACATATTTAATGCAATATAATATAATTTATTATTATTATTATTATTATTATTATTATTATATTATTATTATTATTATCATCATCATCATCATCATCATCATCATCATCATCATCATCATCATCATCATCATCATCATCATCATCATCATCATCATCATCATCATCATCATCATCATCATCATCATCATCATCATCATCATCATCATCATCATCATCATCATCATCATTATTATTATTATTATTATTATTATTATTATTATTATTTATTAGAATATTTCAAAAATAATTTAAAAGTATAAACCATACTTAATTTCAGGATAATAAATAACTATAATTCAAATTATCATAATTATAACTATATTATTAATATTTTTTTTATTTTTATTATCATATTAATAATAATAATTTATTAAATACTTAAATATAATTATAATAATATAATAATTATTAATTTATAAATTAGTAATTAACAATAAACTTGTAGTGAAATTTTAAATTATAAAATTTATTCAATTAAAAATTATGTAAATATAATGATAATAATAATAATAATCTTATTTATTATTATATTATTATATATTATGATGTATAATCCATATTTAGACTATCCATCGTAATAATAAATAAAATAAGATAATTATTATCATTTGTAATTAATAATTTATTAAATAATAAGTATTATTATTTTTTATAAATAAAAAATGATAAGTATATTTTTAGTTTAGTGTTTAAATCAAATATATACTTTCAAATCTTGATATTTTCCAAACACGGAAAAGTAAAGTTATTAGAAATCATATTCCCGGGAATCATTTTCCCAGGAATCATTTTCCTTGCCAACTTTACTTTCCCGCCAACCAAACATGGCCTCAATACTTTATTAGATTAAGATGTAAACCACTCTCATTTAATTAAGTTGGTTATATGGTCAAGTCAGTCATTTAGCTCAGGAACCTATCACGTTCTCCATTCTTGGATAATGTTTGCCTGTGTTAATTGGTCAAAATATGACATTGACATCACACAATTTTGATATGCTAAAAATGCAAAATCATAAACTAGTATGACATAATGATAAATAATTGTGTCAAATCATACTCAAATATCCAGCTTTCATGTATTTATTTTTGAACTTTAGAGAATGGATTTGTAGAATTTTGAATCCTACTGCATTTCACTGCTTAGGTCATTCACATTCCTGGTTCGGGGCCAGGTCCTAAGTTTCATCTATAAGTCTACATGGTCATTCCTCTCATATTTTATTACCAGACTATAATTCCCACAACCTTGCAGGCCACATCTAAGTCCCATTCAGGTCACATATATTAAATTGCATTAATCACAATTACAAACTATTTAGATTTTACTCGTAAAATTGAAAACGTTGAACAATTATAACACGAAAAATTTTGAAAATTCCAAACCTGAAAAATTTAAAATTAAAAGCCCTAAAAAATAAAAAATTACTATCCTTGAAAATTAAAAAAAAAACATTAAAACATAATATAAATACTGGAAAATGTAGGTGCGCTTCCCAATTTTTTCAGTTAGGTGATTTAGTTTGAGAGGGATAAGAATGAAGTTGAATAGATATGCAAATGTTATGGAATGGTATAGTATTTATAGGGAAATTTTCATATTGAAAAAAAAATGAGTTGGGGTCTAGCCCGAGCGCCTGCCGCCGGGACGAGCCGCAACCGGGCGCGTCCCCTGGCCTCTCCAGCATCCCTAGTCACGGCCCAAGCCTCTCCACCGCCACCTCCAACGCTGCTAGGCTCGGGTCAGACCCCAGGTGTGGTCCGGCCCCATTTTTTTCACCCAAACGTTTTGGTGCTCTTAGAAACTGAAGTGTTCACTACAAAAAAAGGCGTTGTTTGCTACCAAATATTTTCTGCTTTTTTTGTAGTGATTATAAAAATTTGAAACTACTCATTTAATAATAACATGGATAAGATATCCAATTTTTAAATGAAAGGATGAAAATAACTTTGAATGATAACATGCTAAATTGAACCCTACGAAAATGCCCAAAAGTGCACGGTGAGGTGAGGAGTAGATGTCATACAACTCATGTCTAGTTTTGTGGCTTAACGTTAGAATAAGGGCCAAAATGATGGTACTGTTTTATAGTGTGAATTTAATTAGCTACAGAGTACTTTATTGGTAAAAGGGGGGTTGTGTCAGAAAAAACAAATTCAGTATCATCCAACATTTTTCCGCTAATCTAAAAAATGAATTTCAAAGTTGGATTTTGATGGAGAAGTTTATTTTTGACAAACATTCAACTGTGGGTTGATGAATCGGCGAATTTCTGATGTTTGTGATGAATGCAGGAAAAACGCAGATCACGACACAGAGAATTTACGTGGTTCGATTTACTGAAGTAAATCTACGTCCACGGGAAGAAGAGAGGGCAGAGTTGTATTGCTTGATCTGTTTTCTACAGCTTACAATACAGACTTGCTATTTTGTATTCTATCTCTAGAGATTGAGAGAATGTCTAGAAGCTAACCCTATCTATCTGATCTAGGTTCTATTTATACATTGAACCAAAATCGTGGCATGCAGCCATTTACTAGGTAGTGGATGTCGTGGAGATCGTGGCGATCTTGCATGGGTCCACTATCCTGCATGAGTTAATGACTGCTTGACACCACTAAATAGATCGTGGGTGTAGTGGAGGTCGTGGAGGTTCTGCATGAGTCCACTATCTCCCAGTTCGGTCGAATACTGAGACCGAACTGCTGAATTATTGCCGAGCAGCTTTTGCCGATCTGAGAGTAGAGCTTGATGCCGACCTGAGAGCAGAATTTGATTAGTTGGCTTTTTCCGAGCTGTAGGCTGGGGCCGAACTCTTTGGTCGTGCCGAACTGAACTCTTTAGTCATGCCGGACTGATACTCTTTAGTCATGCCGAACTGATACTCTTTCTTGGGCTTTAGGCTGATGGGCTTTACTGCTGTTGGGCTTGTTTAGTACGTACTCCATCACTACCCCCCCCCGGAAAGCGAAGTGAATCACTTCGGCATTCTGGATAAAGGTACGGGGTAAGTTGATGTTTGTCCTCGGTCTTATGAAGTGCACTCTTCTTTGACCGGACTCGTCTTTGGTCTGATGAAATAAACATCTTTGACCGGACTCGTCTTTGATCTGATGAAATAAACATCTTTGACTGGACTACGCTTGTGTCCTAATTTGGCGAATTTTATCGCTCGGATCGGACTTTCCGTTGTCCTAATTTGGGGATCGGACTTTCCCTTGTCCTAATTCGGCGAGTTTTATCGCGTGGATCGGACTTTCCCTTGTCCTAATTCAGGCAAGTTTTATCGCGAGAATCGGACTTTCGTTGCAGTTCGTTTCAGACGAAGTGCTTGATTTTTAAGCCGAATTGTGGTCTTGTATCCTCTGTAGAAGCTTTGACTCACAATCGTTGGCTTGTTGCAGCTCGTTTCAGACGAACTGCTTGTTTAAGCTGAATTGAGGTCTTGTATCTTCTGTAGAAGCTTTGACTCACAATCGTTGGCTTATTGCAGCTCGTTTCAGACGAACTGCTTGTTTAAGCTGAATTGTGGTCTTGTATCTTCTGTAGAAGCTTTGACTCACAATCGTTTAGCTTGTATATGTTCTAAGAAGGGGATCAGCCTTCGAAGAACAAGATACCTCAGTAACATTTGTAAGAGACGACACGCACAGAGACAGACAAAACGCATATAGACAAAACGCACAGAGACAAATAAAGACCAAGTAAACCAAATAAAGCACATTGACTGAACAAGACTCAAGACTGACTGACCGGACTGTCTCTTACAAATGGAACTTTTTGAGGTTGGAAATGTGCCATGTTCGGGGTACCTGTTCTCCTGACATGTGAGCCAATTTGTAAGACCCTTTGCCGAGGACTTCTGATACCCGATACGGACCTTCCCATGTGGGTTCGAGCTTGCCCAGCTTTTCTACTCGGCTTACTTCGTTGTTTCTCAAGACGAGATCTCCCACTTGAAATTGCAGCTTCTTCACCCTTTGGTTGTAATACCGGGCTACTTGCTCCTTGTACTTGGCTGCTTTTATGCATGCCAATTCTCTTCTTTCTTCGGCAAGATCTAGCTCGGCTCTCAGTCCGTCGTCATTCATTTCTGAGGAGAAATTTAGAGTTCGGGGACTGGGTACGCCGATCTCCACCGGAATTACGGCTTCAGTGCCGTACACCAGACTGTACGGAGTTTCACCGTTGGAGGTTGTGGGTGTAGTTCGGTAGGACCATAGGACTTGAGGGAGATTTTCTACCCATTGTCCTTTGGCTTGTTCTAACCGAGCTTTTAACCCTTTCACCAGGATACGATTTGTTACCTCCGTTTGTCCGTTTGCTTGTGGATGAGAGACCGAAGTGAACCGCTGTTGAATATTCAGCTCTTGGCACCAATTCTTGAACGTCTTGTCGGTGAACTGAGTCCCGTTATCCGAGATGAGGATGTGGGGTATGCCAAATCGGCACACTATGTTCTTCCAGACGAAATCCAATGCCTTCGAGCTCGTTATCGTAGCTAATGGTTCAGCTTCCACCCACTTCGTAAAGTAGTCCACGGCAACGATTAGGAATTTCATTTGCCGAGGAGCTTGAGGAAGTGGTCCCACTATGTCTATGCCCCATTGCATGAAAGGCCAAGGGCTTTGCATAGTGAATAGATCGGTCTGCGGCATCCTTGGGATATTTGCATGGATTTGGCACTTCGGGCATGTCTTGACGAGCTGCACTGCTTCTTGTACCAAGGTTGGCCAATAATATTCCCATCTTAGAACTTTTTTAGCTAAAGCTCTAGCTCCGATGTGGCTGCCGCACGATCCTTCATGAACTTCTCTGAGGATGTAGTCCGTCTCTTCTGGTCCTACGCACCGCAATAACGGCTGGAGGTAAGACTTTCTAAAGAGGACTCCTTCATGAAGTTCGTACCGAAGTGCTCGGCACGTGATTTTCCGAGCTTCTCTCTTATCCTCGGGCAATTGTCCTTGATCCAGATACTGCAAGATCGGCGTCATCCAGTTCGGCGAGCTGGATACTGAATGTACCTCGGCTTCATCAATGCTTCGATGCATTAATTCTTCCGCCTTTGAGCTCGGATCTGAGGCCAACTTACTTAAGGTATCTGCTCGGCTATTTTCCGCTCTGGGAACGCGGATCATCCGAAAATAGGAGAAACTTCGGCTGATGCTTTGCGCTTTGTCCAAATACTTCTTCATTCTCTCGTCACGAGCTTCACTTGTACCCAACATGTGATTTACTATGACTTGTGAATCACAATGGACTTTGAGAGATTTGACGAGCAGACTTTGCGCTAACTGGAGTCCGGCAAGGAGGGCTTCGTACTCGGCTTCATTATTAGTAGTGGGGAATAGGAACCGAAGTGAGTAGGTTACCTCGTGTCCGTCGGGAGCGACGAGTAAAATACCAGCTCCACTTCCCATCTTGTTTGAAGCTCCATCTACGAATCCGCTCCAGCAGTCTGGCGGCTCTACTTCGGATTCCAAGGGCTGTGCTAGTTCGGCATTGGCAGAATTTTTCTGTTCGGCAATGACAGGGATTGCTTGATCGAACTTGGCCTCTGTAAGAAAATCTGCCAAGGCTTGTCCCTTGATGGCTTTCCGAGGTAGGTACTCGATTGAGTGTTCTCCCAGCTCTATGGCCCATTTGGCGATTCTGCCTGATGCTTCTGGCTTGGTCAAAACTTGCCGAAGAGGCAGATCGGTTAAGACGCATACCTTGTGAGCATAGAAGTATGGCCGCAGTCTCCTTACTGCATTTACTAATGCCAGAGCAATTTTTTCCAGAGGTTGATACCTTGTTTCTGGACCTCTTAATGCTCGGCTTGTAAAGTAGATGGGAAACTGCTTTAGGCCTTCTTCTCGTACAAGCACCGCGCTGATGGTTTGATCTGATGCCGCTAAGTATAAGAATATTATTTCGGCTTCGGTTGGAGCAGAGAGAATAGGAAGCTTGGCTAGATAACTTTTGAGCTCGTCAAAAGCCTTTTTCTGCTCTATGACTTCAGAGACGATTTAGTCTTCTCGGCAGGGAGAGCGTCAATAGTTAGGATTACTCTATCATATTGCGGCTCGTTGTCGTCTTCGGGATCCTGTTGCCTTTTCGGATCCTGAGGAGCGCAGTTCGCACCTCCCTGCTTTTTGTTCCTTTTCGGCTGCTTGCTTTGGTATTTTTTTAACGTCCCTGCTTTCACAAGGGCATCAATACCTGCAGCCAAATGTCGGCACTCCTCGGTATCGTGACCGTAGTCTTGATGGAAGGAGCAATATTGATCCTGAGGTCGGCGTGAGGCCGATTTCGTCGTCCGTCTTGGCTTTTCGAACATATCGGAATGCAGTTCGAAAATTTCCGCTCTTGACTTGTTCAATGGTACGAACTGAGCGGGCGGCTTCTCGGGATTGAGACGGGGTCCCAATCTGTCTTGCACCGGAGCCCTTTGAATTCTTTCAAATGGAGTCCGGCGAGGATGCCCCCGATCGCTATGATCGGGCTTCCTTCTGTCTTCTCGGGACGATGAGCTGTCTAACGACCGTTTGCGACGGTCTGCCTCATCGGCCCGGGAGTACTGGTCCGCAATGTCCCACATTTCCTGAGCTGTCTGCGGACCGCACTCAACGAGCTTCCTGTAGAGAGCTCCGGGCAGGATTCCATTTTGGAATGCCGAGATGACAAGCAGATCGTTGAGATCGTCCACTTGCAGGCATTCCTTGTGGAATCTTGTCATAAAGTCGCTGATTTTTTCGTCGCGACCTTGACGAATAGAAAGCAGCTGAGCCGAAGTGATCCGGGCTTCCGCTTTCTGAAAGAACCTCCTGTGGAAAGCATCCATTAGATCTCGGTAGGATCTAATGCTGCCTTGAGGAAGGCTGTCGAACCACCTTCTGGCGTTCCCGATGAGCAGCTCGGGGAACAGCTTGCACATGTGGACCTCGTTGAGACCCTGGTTCGCCATGTTATATTGATAGCGTCCCAAGAAATCATGAGGATCCACGAGTCCGTCATAGGTTATCGACGGAGTTCGGTAGTTCCGCGGCAAAGGAGTTCGGGTGATATCGTCCGAGAACGGAGTCTTTAATGCTCCGTACATGGCGAACCCGACATCTCTTCGGTACGGAGGAGATGGAGTTCTCCTGTGGTTCCGGTACCGAGGAGGAACAGGAACATGTCGGGGTTGAGGATTCTTTCTCCTGGAAGACACGTCACTACTGCGGTAGTGACTTTCATGCCTAGATGAGGAGGGAGAATCCGTCGTTGTCTTCTCCGGCTGTTGGCTCTTCTGCAGGAAGGTTAAGAACTCCTCCTGCTTCTCGGCCAAGAACAGCTTGACAGCTTCATTTAAATCGGGCTGCTGGGAAGACTCGGTGCGACGACTCCTGGAGTGGCTTGTTCCTTCTTCGTGAGAACCGGAGGTAGATGTCTCCCGAGGCCGTTTTTCAGACCTGCGAGCTGGACTAGCTTCCTCATGGTTATCACGAACGGTATTACAGGTAGTGTGTGATCTGGTATGCATTTTTTTGGGGTAGAAAAAGGGTCAAAAATTCGCTTTATCACAAATTTGGTTCTCTGTTTCCCACAGACGGCGCCAGTGATGAATCGGCGAATTTCTGATGTTTGTGATGAATGCAGGAAAAACGCAGATCACGACACAGAGAATTTACGTGGTTCGATTTACTGAAGTAAATCTACGTCCACGGGAAGAAGAGAGGGCAGAGTTGTATTGCTTGATCTGTTTTCTACAGCTTACAATACAGACTTGCTATTTTGTATTCTATCTCTAGAGATTGAGAGAATGTCTAGAAGCTAACCCTATCTATCTGATCTAGGTTCTATTTATACATTGAACCAAAATCGTGGCATGCAGCCATTTACTAGGTAGTGGATGTCGTGGAGATCGTGGCGATCTTGCATGGGTCCACTATCCTGCATGAGTTAATGACTGCTTGACACCACTAAATAGATCGTGGGTGTAGTGGAGGTCGTGGAGGTTCTGCATGAGTCCACTATCTCCCAGTTCGGTCGAATACTGAGACCGAACTGCTGAATTATTGCCGAGCAGCTTTTGCCGATCTGAGAGTAGAGCTTGATGCCGACCTGAGAGCAGAATTTGATTAGTTGGCTTTTTCCGAGCTGTAGGCTGGGGCCGAACTCTTTGGTCGTGCCGAACTGAACTCTTTAGTCATGCCGGACTGATACTCTTTAGTCATGCCGAACTGATACTCTTTCTTGGGCTTTAGGCTGATGGGCTTTACTGCTGTTGGGCTTGTTTAGTACGTACTCCATCATGGGTGTACTTACCAAAATAGTTAAAAGTCATAGTTAATTCTGTTCAGGGTCATACACATATTCATAGGAAATTACTCTTAATTCACATGAACACGTTTTTACAGTAGCGGAAAATAAATTATAAATTGAGTTTGAGATGTAATTACCTCAACTATAAGATCTCTGGCCTAAACAGAGGTAGAGACTAGAGGGTCTACACTCTGAATCAAATAAATACTATATGCATTGGTGAGAGATGTACTTAAATAGGGTGCATCATTAATTATTTAAATTATTTACATGGACTCAACCACCTTCTCCCTACTGATCTTTTGATTTCATCTTTATTATCCAATAAATTAATTTTTTTAGCAGTAGGAGTACTAATTTTGAGATCATAATAACTGAGGGCCAACACAATTTGGGCCCAATACTATATTGTTTGGTTGGTCCATATAAATAGACCGTTTTAGTCTTGAGCCAGCAGCAGCTTATATGCCATATCCATCAAGTTTTGTTTCATTTGTCATGATTGATGGCCCAAGAAATTTAATCAGCTAAAGGGGCTATTATATGCTTTAAGAGTATGATTCATATTTGCTTCACTTTTTAACCAAACACTACTACACACCATGGGTTGACACCGTGTAACACGCAATATTGTGTTTCTACACTACTTTGCATATCATGACCTCAAGATTGATTCAACTAATAGACACAACATAGAAACCTTAGTCTTTTGAATTTGAAATTAATTAACATTCTAGTCTTATTCATTTTCTTTTTTTACTATAGTTGAGTATTTTATATTTTTTTGGCGAAAAACAACATACTTATCTTATTTCTTTCTTTATCTTTCTCCTTTATTTTCCTACCACCTCAGCAGACCCATCTCAAAGCTTATCTCACTGCAATGATAGTCCATCCTAGAGCATATCTCAGAGCTCATCTCATTTTCACATCATCACTATTTTATTTCACTTTTAATTGTTAATATAAATTAAAGACAACGTAATATACGGCAAAAAACATATTCATTTTAAAAACTAAATAAAACATCTGAATCGGAAAGATGTGAAATTACAAGACATTTATAGTGAGAAAAAAATGTGAAGTAGAGAAAGATTTGGGTGTGTGAAATGAAGGGGAGGAGATTGAGATATTTATAATAGGAGAAGAAAATTAAAAAATTATTTTTTAAAAAAATATGAAAATCGGCTCCGCCATCAGCCCGAGCCTCTGCAATGGAGGCCCATCGCATGGCCGATGCGGAGCCGATATGCCATCGGCTGGGGCGATTGATCTAATGATGTGAATGCCCTTAAATATAGAAATTAGTGGAGTAACAAGATTTTAAACTTGAGAATATTACACTTGCTCCATCCTATTATATGCTACTCGTAATTTGTTTTGGGATATTGTATCCCTTATTTTATTATATCTTCACTTTTCTACTTTATTTTTTCACTTTACCTCTCAAAATATCAATATTTTAAATGTAATGCTGAAAAGAAACTATGTCCGGTGAGCGATGGAGGGAGTGTATGCGTTGTCAAAAATCCCATCAGCCTCTCTAGTCTCTCCATTTTGAGCTATCTCTATTGATGTAGATTTATCCACTGCCAACTACAACTATATATTTCCACTTATCGAAAATCTAAACTGCAAACTTAATAGTAAATTGTTTTATCACTCCCAATCCCAATAAGAGCCTCCACGTCCTATCCTCTCTTCCCCTTCCACACTAAAATGGGCTTCTGCTGCTGCGCCCATCATCATCATCATCATCATCATCATCAACTCATTTTCGCCATTCCACTTCTCATTCTCCTCATTTCCACATTCAACGTCCAAGGTACATCTCTCTCTCTCTCCATGCATCAATATTTATATGAATGAGTTACACTCCTAAAACCTTCAATTTTTCAGGCCGAAAAGTAGCTCACAACAACTCCCAAGTAAAGGAAGAGAAGACAATGTGGAGATCCCAAATCGGATCAAGGCCGCCTCGGTGCGAGCGCCAGTGCAGCACCTGCACCCGCTGCGAGGCCATCCAAGTCCCCACCATCGCCGCCGCCAGAGACCAAGGCAACTCCAATTACAAGCCCATGAGCTGGAAATGTAAATGCGGCAACCTCATTTTCAACCCTTGATTTTACTACTTTAATTTTTAATTATATTATTATAAAGTGTGTAGTAGTATTTCAATATTGGAAAGCAATTAGAGGGTCTTTTGTGGGCATCTACAACTTTTCCTAATTTGTGTGGATATACTACTATTATATAGTAAATGCAATGCAATCTTACCCGCCAGATTGATGGGGGCAATCATATAGTACATAAATGCATGATTTGATTTCTGGGGTTTTGTGATACATGGCAGCAGAAGAGATCCTCATTTGTACAAGATAGCATATTAAAAGATCTCTGGCTTTGGAATCGGTCCAGACAATAAATCCTTTATTACTAGTTCTAGCTATACCCCACCCTACCTATAAATCAAGCACAATTCCTGTGCTTCCCCCTTTACTATCTGTCTATTGTCTCACTCTCAAATTCAACAAAATACTAACTCTAAATTCAATTTCTATTTCAATTATGTGACACCGTTACGATGGGTCTTTCATTGGCAGAGGAAATTGAGGCGGACACGCAAAATCAATTATCCAAAATTGGTATGATTTACATGTGTTGGTAGTAGGTGTACATAGGCCTGCATGCAGGTGTTTTTTCGAGAAATTTTTAGCTATCATTTTGTCACATCATCATTTCATTGCCCGCCTAACTATGTCCACTCCACTGCACCTTCATTTAATTATTATCCATTCTTCAAGGAAGTTGATGCGTGTGATTCTGTTTCCATTTTTCCACATCAAATTTCCTCTGAATTTTAAAAATTGGATGCTACTACTATTTTTCCACTTAATGATCCATTGAAGTAAATTTTGCAACGTGCTATAGATTTGTGGTTAAAGCTTGTTCTCAATCATCATCATTTAGTTAATTGATATATTGATCAATAGAATCATGCAATGTTACATTGCACTTCGCTACCTTTTCAATGTTTCTACTCTCTGTGTTGCTTTAGTACTAGTATGAAATTTGAACATGTTATGAAGAAACTAATTTTTTCAGAACATGGCTTAGTTAAAAAATGAAAATTTTCACAAAGAAGCTAGAAAACATAATCATGTCATGTCTCTTCAAACAAATGGAACCTAATGACTAAGAGGATCCATGCGGGTGACTAGAGGGGGAGCCGCGATGTTGTGCGGGAGGCACCCAATCCGTTGCGGGCAGACAACCAGAGACGTGGGATGGGCATGGTGACCCATGTTGGGTGGGGCGACGGGCGGGAGAGCCCACCCATTGCGCGCTCCCATTCACGATGTTGAAAATCCCAAATTCTATAAATTCACATTCACAACACCTACTTCATTCGATACATTTATCTCTTACATTTATTTTCTCCTAGAAAAAAAGAATAAAACGCCGGATGAAAATTCTCTTCTTAAACTAGTTTATAATTTTTTTATTTTTAATGAAGTAATTTCATGTTATATATTGTTATTGCCTACTCATATTTCAATTTTACAATTAAAACAATGAATAATGCAATTAATGTGAGCGATAAGGATAGGGCGCACTATGGTCTGCGGCATAAAATAAAGGGAATGATGACATGACAGAGAGTTATGGCGTGGCGAGAATATTGAACCGTTATGGATCCTTGAAGAGAATGTGACACAAAAGTTTAAATCCAATGCTTGAGTATACTACTCCATGTTTTATTAGTATTAAGTAGAGTTGAAAGCCAATAATACTTTTGTCTTATAATTTCTACTAAAACTAAACAATGATATTAAAAAATGATGGAAATGGTTATCTGTAATAAATAAAAAAAAAGTAAGTGAGACGTAAGGGCAGAGAAATTGAGACAGAAAGAAGATGGATCATGAAAAGCTGCGGTGACAACCTATTAAAATCAGGATTCAAGAACAAGACATCTCCACAACCAAACGTCATTCGTTTGCCCTTACCATCAAATTTCTTTTCATACATCTCTTTCTCACTCACAAGAAAATACCCATTATTCGAGACTCGAATTATTAATACATTTACTAGTATTTATATTTATATTGGGATGTCTTAGTCGATAAACCTGCTGAAATCAAAAGTGAAGAGAATGTTTCCAAAGCAAACAGCCAAAGTGGAGTTGATTCCCAAAAAATATTTGAATGGGGAATGGCAGATCCAATTGAAATTTCACAATCCCTCTAAAAAAAGAGCATAACTGTACCAAAAGTGCAGTTACACATCAGGAATCAGAATCCCCATCCCATCCCATCCCATCGCCTATCCTCGGAATCATATGCTCCTCTATCTAGAGTTATCATCATATCTATCAGCCCCATAATTATCAACTTCTATGTAGATTAATGAGAACAAAAGATTTCTAGCAGTATTATCAATCGATAGACAGTGTGTAAAAACTCCATGGTTTGATAGTGAATAGAAAAAAAAAGGATTAAAGGAATCAGGAATATAAATGGTCCAATGCACATTCATTGGGCTGTATAAAGCAGCACATCATATTACATACTCCCTCCGATGTGTCCCATCGAAGATATCCACATTCTTAAGTGGCACAAAACTTTAGATAGAATTGTTAGGTTAAGTAGAGGAGAAAAAAAAAGTACTACTCTTCAAAGAGAAAAAAATAGTACTCCGTTGAATATTTTATTAAAGAGAGAAGATAGATTTATTTACAAATATAGAAATAGACCATCTTAGGTGGAACAAAATGAAAGAGAAAGATGGACATTTTGAGTGTGATGTAGACAGTATTCCATAACAATTCATTTTATCGTCGGAGAAACTAGTTCCATTGTTGATCTCTATTCGAGAAACCACTCAACATTTCAATAATACATATATCACCAGTATATCATCATGTACAGATGATGGAAATTAGAAATTGCTTGCTAATCGCATACAGAATACCACGAACATCCCATTAGGTGATCTGTGACTGGCATCTGTACCTCAACACTATCACTCATACATCACATATATTTAATGATTCCATTGAATGGCTAGGGTATCCACTATAATGCGGACACGCCCAATAGCCCCACCCCAGTTTTTGTCCATAGCCCCAATTTTATTGTCCACAGCCCCAAAATTCTATTTCTGCCATTGTAGTGGACACCTCCAATAGCCCCCAAATTCCAAATACAAAATTGTACATTTTAACAGCCGCGTCCTCGCCCCGAACGCGGCTATCCCGCGTCCGCCGCCCCAATAGCCCCCAAAAGTTGTCCGCCCACCTTCCCCACTATAGCCGCCCGCCCACCGCCCCCAGACGCGGCTATAGCCGCGTCATACCCATAGTTTCGGTGTCAGTAGCCACAAAACTGACGATTTCAAAATGATAATCTTCATTTTATTTCTAAGGGCACCCGCAACGTGTCTCGTTGCGGGCTCTATCTCGTCTCAGAGAGACGAGACCGTATCGAGACAGCGTTGCGGGCTCCGTCTCGTCCCCAGCCCGTCCCTTGTCTCGGCGCGGAGCGAAGTCTCGCGAGACAGCTCGCCACGCGCGTTGGCGACGTGGCGAGCTCCGGTTCGTCCGTGACGCCCACTCGCCGGCCTGCGAGTAGGCGTCGTTTTTATCAGAAAAAAATGTTTTTTTAAAATAAATTCAGGAAAAATTCAAAAAAAAAAAAAACCCCAAAAAATATACTAGCCGTTTTTTGCAAATTTTTAAATTTTTTAAAGCCCCTAATCACTTCTATAAATATGAAATCATTCCCACAAATTAATCCACCATAAAAAAAACTCTCTATTCTCACTCAAAACTTTACATTCTTCATCTCAAAACATTATTCTTCTCCCAAATTTAATCCATTCATGGATCCATTTGAGCAAATGCGTTGAATAAAAAAGTCAAAGACCCTGAATTTTCAAGAATCATTGGAATCACAGACTAAAAGTTCGTCGGAGCTCTCTCCCAAATTCGAAATAAAATCCTTCACCTCCCCAAGTCTATCGCTGCGAATTTTTGTTGCCTCGAGCTTTGATCCCATGGAATAAGACGTCGCAACTGATGATATCTTCTTCTGCTTCTTTGAGTTTTGAGATTTTGAATTTAAAGAGAGTGAGTGAAAGATTTTAAATTATGTATTTTTATTTTTTTTAGGATTTTATTAATGTGATTTTTTATTTTTTTAGAATTTTAAGTTGTAATTTTATTTTATTTTATTTAATGAAGTGCGTTTTTATTTATTGAATTTGCTGAAAATAAAAATAAAAAATGAAATTGAATGAATAGTTAAGGGATGAGATGCTAAGAGATGGTTAAGAGATGAAGGGATGCAAGTGTTGTCTCTTAGTTAAAAGATGAGGTGAAAAGTATAGTGGAGCCCATGAATAATGAAGAGATGAGACAGTTAAGAGACGGATAAGAGATAACATTGCGGATGGCATAACCAGGTTGTGATAAAACATGAGCAAATTTCTGGATTACAGGTATTGCCCAATCATATTAGCTGCCCATCTTACCAAGTACATACTGAAATTCGAGGAAAATATAGTTAGAGCATTAGTAGTGGTGCGGATGTCCCAAAAACACCTCCTACCATGTCATACGGACATCCCACTGCGGATGCCACCTCATACGAACATCCCACTGCACAATGACGGACATCCCGACGGACTTCCCACAATAATAAAAATTCACAAATTCACAAATTAAACAATTTCCGGAATTAAATAATTTACGGAATTAAAATTTCGACACAAATAGAGAAAAAAATTCCATTAAATAAAAAAAAGAAAAGTACATTTCACCAAATAAAAAAAAAATACATTTCAATAATTAAAAACTACATCAATGACGACCCCTCCGCTGTCATACTTCTTCAATAATATCGTTCTGGAGTCAAACATGGGCTTGTTTTTGGCGCATGTCGACAAATACACGGATTCGATCGACTTCGTCGTGGGTATCCCCATGCGTACATTGCTAGTGGCCACGCCGTGGCTTGGACCCTCAGCATTAGCATCATCATTGGTCCAATCAGTCATTGCTGGACCTTCATCTTCGACAATCATGGTGTGCATGATAATACATGCGTACATGACGTCGGCGATGCTGTCAACATACCACAGCCGTGCTGAACCCTTCAGTGCCGCCCATCGAGCCTGGAGCACACCAAATGTCTGCTCCACATCCTTGCGCGCTGCCTTCTGACGACCCGCAAAATAGACCTTCTTTTCTTCTGTGGGGCATCTGATCGTCTTCACAAAGACGGACCACATAGAGTATATCTCATCCCCCAAATAATAGCTCATATTGTGCTGGTTGTCGTTGGCGAAAAAATTGACGGTCGGACCAACGCCCATGCACTGGTCGTTGAAAATGGGCGACGACTGGAGGACGTTGATGTCGTTGTTAGACCCGGCTACTCCAAAATAGGAATGTCAAATCCACAGCTGGTAGTCAACTACCGCTTCAAGGATCATCGTGGGATTCTTGCCCTTGAAACCAGTAGTGTACATCCATTTCCAGGCAGCGGGGCAGTTCTTCCACTCTCAGTGCATACAATCTATGCTGCCTAACAATCCTGGAAACCCGTGCTGATTCTCGTGCATATCCAGGAGAGCCTGACAATCTTCGGGTGTAGGCTTCAGAAGATACCTATCCCCGAATATCTCCCTAACGCCCTGACAAAAATACTTCAGGCACTCGCGGGCAGTCGTCTCGCCGATGTGGAGGTACTCGTCGAACATGTCGGTCGCGCTTTCGTATGCCAACTGCCTGATTGCGGCAGTGCACTTCTGAATCGGCGTGTGGCCGGGTTTACCAACCGCATCCTCCCGCACCCTGAAATACCCGTATCGGCGCTCTAAAGCGCCCACAATATGCAGAAAGAGCGGACGATGCATCATAAAACGTCGCCGGAACATGTTCTCCCCATATCGTGGCTCCGGAGCGAAGTTATGCTCGTACAACCGACGGTGTGCAGCGAGGTGGTCTGGGGGTACTGTAAATCGACGATGGATGGGTTGAGGTACCGCAGGCTCCAAGGCCGCTTGTTCCTCCCTCTCCGCTGACTCCCGCACACGTGCATGAATCAGCCGCATCATGTGTTCATAATGCCCACCACTACCACTACCAGCCATTACGGATATATAAAAGAAATTTAGAGAGAGAGAAACTTATTAAAACAAGTGGTGCGAATGAAATGAAGTTCAACGAGCCGTATATATAGACTTTTAAATAAAAAAAATAAAATATTAAAAAATCGGGACGTTCGCACAGACGTCCGTTGTGTCTCCGCAATGGCGGACGTCGCTACGGACGTCCGCGGAACTCCTGTGTCCGCAGCGGATGTCCGTATCCGTCGCGACCTTGCATAATGGCTGATGTCCCGTGCGGATGTCCGACATGCCGGTCGGACGTCAGCCGGGATGGGCGTCATTGCTGATGCTCTTAAGGGATAATATACAAAATGACCATTGAAATATAAAGCAGCAGAAGACAGCATTGATTTTCTAGACAACCTAGGTTCTTGGATCAAGAATCACCAATCAAGCCACCTCAGAAAATGATGGTGGTCTTAAAGAAGAGCAAAATCCTTGGGGTATATGGCAGTTCTCTTTCCACCAAAACAAAACACGAATGAGACCAAGAAACCCAATCCGGTTTGTATTACTCCCAGAAGAAAGCAAATAATTTTAGCAATCAATTTCAAAATGGAATACTTAATTCTATTGTATCGTTAATGACCAATATTCGGAGTTAAGCCAGGTTTTTAGAAGAGGAGGAAATTACAACCCTAATGCTAATCAACATATTGATTGATCATGTAAAACCCTAGCAATGCAGGCTTTCCTGCTGACGGTCCACACTAACCTGCTTAGGACTGGGCACACATCCGAACAAAACCTATTGACTATTAAGCACATATGCACCACAAAAAAAAACCAATAATGTTCTACTAATCCAAACTTAAACCCAGTACATGACACAATTAACTATTCAGTTATGTATACTGAATTCAGTTATAAAAAACAGAGAATTTTAAGAATATAATGCTGCTTAGGCAGTGAGAGAACGGACATACAATCAAGTTTAGGCCTTTAGGGAAGTAATCATTGCAAGTCTCTTCGAAGTGTAAAGCATTCTGGTTAGAGAGAATGAAAGTAAGTAGAAACTTTAAAAATGGGAGAGGAGGAGTTCCCATGACGATTTTAAGTCCTTAAGCATATTATGTTCTAAATTTTAACAATCATGCTCATGCAACCAGATTATCATAAGCACTAAAACTTATCAACCTCATTGCAAAATCTCAGTCTTAAACACATTAAAAATATAGCAGCAACCACGCCACTGGATGAGAGCAATTCATAAGCTACCAATTTTCTAAGAAAAAAAATGCAAACGAGCAAATAACAAGAGGCAGAAAGCCTTTCTAATCCTCCACTGCTGTCCAAAACAAAAATATACGCACCGCGTTTATAGAAGGATACTTTATTTGTTCACTGTTATGGAGTAAACCACAAAACAAAAATTCGCCAAGTAACACATTTAGCATAAGAGTAAACTACATATCCAAGTCGAATGTGTACAGAGATTTAAGACCTGCTAGATCCCGCAAGACCGTTATGTGTGAGCATTCCATACGATTGGCCTGCAACTCCATGTGCTTCTACAAATTATCATCACTATCAGAGAAGTTCATAGTATCTCAACTCCTCAGTGCTGCGACCATTGAATACTCTTAATGTCAATGCCATCCTTATACATCTCATACAGAGGGCTCAGTTCTCTCAATTTCTCCACCTGCCTCACAGTGAGCTCGACGGCCCTATCAATTTCCTCCTCAGTTGTGAACCTCCCGATCCCATACCTTATCGAGGTATGTGCCATATCTTCATCCACTCCCAACGCCCTTAACACATAGGATGGCTCCAAACTCGCACTCGTGCAGGCACTACCACTCGACACAGCTACCTCCTTCAGCCCCATCAACAAGCTCTCCCCTTCAACAAAGGCAAAAGACAAGTTCAGATTCCCCGGATAGCGGCTCTCCTCACTCCCATTAACCACAACACCCTCTAATTTGCCTCTAATTGCATTCAACATCCGCTCCTGCAGAGCCCTAATCCTCTTATCATCATATTCCATTTCCTTCATGGCCAGCTCGCAAGCAGCACCGAACCCAACAACCAAGGGCGTCGGGACTGTGCCACTCCTTATACCCCTCTCTTGTCCACCCCCATTCATCTGTGGCTCCACACGGATTCTAGGGCGCCTCCTCATATACAAAGCCCCAATCCCCTTTGGGCCGTAAATCTTATGCCCACTCAACGACATCAAACTAATATTCATCTTATCCACATCAATTGGAATCTTCCCCAAAGCCTGCGCCGCATCAGTATGCAAAGGCACATTGAATTCCTTGCATAATTTCCCAATTTCCTCCATAGGTTGAATCACACCAATCTCGTTATTCACCATCATCACCGAGACCAGACCGGTGTCAGGGCGAATTTCAGCCCGGAGCTTCTCCAAATCGACGAGCCCGTCACTCTTGACCGGAAGATAAGTAATTTCGAAACCCTCCTGCTGCAGGTGGCGGCAGGAATCCAACACGCACTTGTGCTCAGTCTGGGTGGTGATGACGTGGCGCTTCTTCTCCTTGTAGAAGTGCATAACCCCCTTGACCGAGATGTTGTTGGATTCAGTGGCGCCGGAGGTGAAAATGATCTCCTTCGGGGAAGCGTTGATCAGCGTCGCCACCTGCGCTCGCGCCGACTCGACGGCTTTCTCGGATTCCCAGCCGTAGAGGTGGGTGCGGGAGTGAGGGTTCCCATAGCGGGAGAGCAGATAGGGGAGCATGGCGTCGAGAACCCTAGGGTCGACGGGTGAAGTCGCCTGCATATCGAGGTAGAGGGGGCGGCCAGATATCTTCACGCCTTTCATCGTGACTCCGCTGGAATCCTCCTCCAGAGGCTCCACCGCGGCAGCGGCGGTTGAGAATGGTTTGGGGAGGCGGCGGACGATTGCCGGCTCGAACAAATTGCGGCGGACGGCGGTGGAGAGAAACTTGGAGAACATCGTGGCTGTTGCCCTAGCTTATCGGATGCAGTTTGATTTGGGGGAAACCTTCAGCTGCTCTGAGGTTAAACCTAAACTCTCAGAAATCTCAGATTCTACTAATTGAGAATTATTTTATTCAGGAAAATAATGTAATATAAAGGACTAAAGTCACCGTCACCAACCCGTGGGAATATCACCTTCGCTCAGAAAGTTGCCACGTTGCACTTTATTTGATCCTTTGCGTAATGGGCCCGGTTTCTATTTATCCAATTTACAATAATAATGGGCCTGACTTCACTTACAATTTATGTTTGTTAAAAGTTAAAACATATATTTGGACTGTCCATGATGTTGGGTTGGACTGGACTGGACTGGACTGGACTGGACAGGATAAATTAAGAATTAGTATCAGAAACTGTACTTGATAAATAATGGCTCAATTAAGCCATTAACTACTACATTTGACTAAACTTTATACTCATGGTATTTATGGCAATTTACTCTATTTTAAATCTTTCCGTTCTCCTATCTTCATTACCAAAAATAAAAACTAAAATAAATGAGGGTTACAAATTTACTATATATGCTCAGTGCACTAACTTTGCTTCACTTTCAAAATTTGAAACCAATTTAGCAATATATTAAAGTTGGTTGAGTATTTGTTTTGTGATTTATGCGGGCAAATCATACGAATTGAGTCGTTATCGGATCAACTTTAAAACAATCCAATCCAATAAAACATAATACAAATCCGACTTGTTAAGGAAATTGTTAATCCGAACCCGAACTCAACCTACTATCTTGAAACTAGAGATGCCAGTGCAGCTCGCAACTCATGGGCTAGCCTGAATAAGTCACCAAATTTAGATGGTTAGGGTTGGAAATTTCTAGCTCGATAAAATTATAAACCGATTAGCCCGCACCCGATTAGGACTAACCCGAAAACAAAATGGGTTGGCCCGAAAACACGATAAAATTTATATTGTTATGTTTGTTTGACTCCTAATTGACACTTCATTAATTTTTTTATAATATAACTAACTAAAAAATAACTTTCTACTTTGTATTAAATATACATATTACTCCCTCCGTCCCCAAAGAATATGCATTCCCAAAAAAATATGCACTTTGGGTTCGGCACGGGTTTTAATGTAAAATTGGGAAAGTAAGAGAGAGGTAGAAAAAAAAGTAATTAAAGTATTGTTAGTGGAAAATGAGTCTCACCTTGTTAGAGTGAAAAGAGTTTTCAAAATTGAAAAGTGCATATTCTTGTGGGACGGACTAAAAAAAAGAATGCATATTCTTGTGGGACGGATGACGTATATGTTAAATTTTTAAGATAATAATATAGAAATAAATTAGAAACTTCAAATTCAAAAAAAAATCTAAATGTGCTTTAAAATTTCTCAAAATATGTTTATGTTTTATTTCATTTATAAAAATCGTAAAATTAGTAATGGATCATGTTTGAATTAAAGCATATGTCTCGAATTTATCATAATTAAATATCTTACATCCTATAAATATAACCAATTTTCATCATTATGTATTGGACTGTTCTTATGTTAGTTTTATCAGCACTAACCGATAAAAATACAACTCAATTTGCCCGCACCTGATTGACCCGAAACCCACTCGATTGACATCCTACTTGAAACCCGAACACGACCTACACTCAACATGAGCCTGATATAAATGTGTTTAAATGATAACGAACTGAATCTGATACTACACGATTAAAACCTGATACTACATGATTAAAGCTGATTTTTAAACCTGGTTTACACGATTTAAACCTGATTTATAGTATATTATGAATTAAAATAAAGCATAATTTTATTAAAAATAATAATATTATTTCTTAATTATTTATCTGTCCAATCCCAACTCAATTCAAAATTATTGGGTTCTTAACAGATCAACCTGATAAGTCACGACTCCAATAAAGCTTAACTCAAACCTATTAATTTTATGCGGATTCGTATCATGTTAAAAATTATCAGTTTTAAATTTATAGAACAAGTAATACAGAAGATAAGAAACTCATCCTTTGGATTATTTAAATTTAAGTTATTTTTAGTTATACAACAACAAAATAGATACATTATTTAAGAAAAAAAATAACTAATCATAGGGTATATTTTAAAATTAGGATGCTTGAATTGGATATTTTAAAATCTGAATTATATATTTGTATCTGGGTAATAATAAAATGCACACTCTAAATATTACTTTAAACTATGATCTGGACCGTTCAAAAATGTCATCAGATGACAAAATAATAACAACAAAAAATGTCAATACAGTTTCAATACAATGTTAACACAGCTTCAATAGTTGACACTGTGTTGACATTTTTTGTTATTATTATTTTATCATATGTTGATATTTTCTAATGATCCGGATCATAATTTAGAGTTTATACAATGCTTAGAATTTGCATTTGATCACATACCTATTATATCTAATTAATACGTACGAGTGATATAATTATAGACAATCTAAAATCTTGGTGACGAATAATTGTAATAGTATTTGGTATGAGAATTCAAATTTTGTTAATGAATTTCAAATTTTTACATTTTTTGTAATAGATTTCCAATTTTAATTTTATAATTTTCGATTTTTAGGTTCGAATGGAGTTCTATAGTTCAGATTTTGCCTTATTTAGACAATTTAAACCGGATTGAATCCATTTTTTTGTAAAATTTCAAATTTTCTGATCAAGTCGGATTGAACAATAATCATATCCAAAATCTAAATGCCCACCTTAAGAGCATCTACAATGGCAATAGCCCAGCCATAGCCTAGCCACAAACTCCGCATGTCATATTATCAGCACTAAAAACTCATTTTGTCACATCATCAGGACAAGCAATAGCCTAGCCATAGGCTAGCCACAATAAACAAAATTATAAAAATAACAATCACACAAAATACGGAATTCAACTTACGACACAGATACGGGAAAATGCAATAATTTTATTTAAATTAAAAAAGGCACATTAAAAAAAATTACATAATTTAAAAAAAAAAACTAACGCCGTGCAGTCCTCCGCGCCCACAACTCTTCAATTAAATCATTTTGGAGTCGAATATGAGCTTCCATTTGGCGCATGTCGGCATGTGCTTAGAGGCGGCCGACTTCATCGTGAGGTACCCCACTTCGTACGTTGGGGGCGGCCACGCCGCGGCTTGGACAGGCTTCATTATCGTCGTTGGCCCAATTAGTCAGTTGTACACCTTCATCTTCGACAATCATGTTGTGCACGATAATACAGGAGTACATTATATCAACAATGCAGTCGACGTGCCACAAACGCGTTGGACCCCTAATTGCCACAAACGTGCAAATCTCGTATATATAGTGTTTCGAAAATTAAATAAAAAAAATAAAAAATCGGCTGGCCGATCGCTCGCCGATCGGGAGCCTGCAATGGCGGCCAGCCGATCGGCGAGCGCATCGGCCAGCGCTCGGGAATCGGCGTGCGTTCGCCGATTTTCTCGCCGATTTGGCGCTGACCGGCTGCAATGGTTCAGCGAGCGGACCGGCCAGCGCCGGGAATCGGCTAGCCGGTCCGCTCGCCGCCATTGTGGATGCTCTAAGTAGTTCTATACCCTAGAATACATATTCAGTATATGTGCATTAAAAAAATTTCCAATTAAAGTTTCATAAATTCTTGATTGCAAGTGTCGGTTGAGAACATGGGATTTATCAATATCCAGGCACTAGTGGACAGCTCTCTCTTGTCTCTCACACACATACATGGCTGACTTGATTTGAGATCTATTTCACGCATTCTGGCATCAAATCAGCATCCTCATTGCTCCCATTTATTTTCTGAAAATCTCCTTTGACCTTACTCGCTCGCCACCCACCGATTGCTCCACAAAATCTCTCTTCCTTTCCACACTATCTAAGTAACCTATCGATTACTCATCACATTACCTTTTCTTCCAGCTCTACCATAAACACTGCTGCAAAAAACCACACCTTTTACATCGTCAACACAGGGATCTTCAGGTTTCGCCATTTCTTCTCTCTCTCTTTTCCTTTACCATTTGTCAAGATTCCATTTTTTATTTCGTGATTTTTGGATCTGTTTATGGAAAATTATAGAACTAATCATCATTGCCCTTTTTGATCGCTCGTAAAAGTTACTCTTTCGTCTGTGTTTGTTTAGTTTTGCTCAGATTTCTTCTGTAGGGTTTCCAATTGAGTTGGATTTTCAGTTATTTTTTTCCGGAACTATTGATGTCTGTATCACAAGGGGATTTAACATGTTTCTGATCTGTTTGATTTTTTTGTCTAATTTAATTTGCTATATTTGTTGCTGCCTCTTCTTTGGAATCATCATAGGATCTATTTGGATCTAATGAAACAGTGAATTAATGAGCAAAACAGATGCAAGATATGGCTTTATCAAATATGTGATGGTGTTTTAGCATTATGTTGTGTTTATTTGGGACAATTCTTCTATCAACTGATCATTTTGATACAGGAATTGCAGTTTTATTTTGTTAATACGTATGTTTCTAACTTTGTATTGGCTGTTTATTGTTTGCAATTTTTGTTGATCTTGAGTCGTATATTTGTAATCCAACTCTTAATTTGTGTTTCTTTCGGCTTTGCAGTCTTAGCTCATCACGAATTGGAGATTTTTTTCTCTGTGTGGTTCGAGTTCAGTGGGGATCATGTTCAAGCAATCGCCTCGTAGAAACCAGAGGAATAAAGGGATCAAAGTGAAGCATGTATTGCAGATAAGTCTGCTTCTTGGAGTTGGGATCTGGTTGCTTTACCAGGTGCAGCAATCTCGCACTAAGAAGCTGGCTCTAGAAACCACGGATGTTTCAGGAAAGATACAGGATGGGGCCGATAATATCAAGCTAGGGCGGAAGGATCTCCAACCGAGGATAGATGGTGAAGACGAGAGGCCAAGAGAGGATCAGTCGGAGGAACAAGAGCAGTTTGATGATGAAAACAAGCCAGATGACCGTTGGCAGGAGAAGGAGAAGCCAGCAGGAGAGAGTGAGAGTGAAGGTGATGGAAATGACGGAGTAGGGGATAGTAGGAGCGATGGTGAGGAGAAGGAAGTGAAGGGAGGTGAAGAGAATGAGAATGGTGAAGGTGATGTCAAAGAAAATGGGGACAGCTCTGAAAATGGAAGTGTGAGTAATGAGGAGAAAGAAAATGGTGGTAGTGAAGGGGATATAAAAGAGTTTACAAGTGAAAAGAAATCGGAGGAGAATGAGAGCTCAACTGAAGGAATTACGGAGAATGTGAGTCTGGACAAGAGTGAAGATACGACACAACAGAACAACAGCGAGGAGGAGAACAAAACTGAAGAAACTGCGGGGCAGAATGAGAGCACAGAGAATAAGGGTGAAGAAACAACGGGGCAGAATGAGAGCACAGAGAATAAGGGTGAAGAAACAACGGGGCAGAATGAGAGCACAGAGAATAAGGGTGAGGAAACAACGGGACAGAATGAGAGCAGTGAGAATAAGGGTGAGGAAATAACAGGACTGAATGAGAGCAGTGAGAACAAGAGTGAGGAAACAACGAGGCAGAACGAGAGTGGTGAGAACAAGAGTGAGGAAACAACGGGGCAGAACGAGAGTGGTGAGAATAAGAGTGAGGAAACGACGGGGCAGAATGAGAGCACCGATAATAAGAGTGAGGAAACCACGGGACAGAATGAGATCACCGAGAAAAAGAGTGAAGAAACCGAGGGACAGAATGAGAACACCAATAAGAGTGAGGAAATAACGGGGCAGAATGAGAGCAGTGAGAATAAGAGTGAGGAAACAACTGGACAGAATGAGAGCAGTGAGAACAAGAGTGACGAAACAACGGGGCAGAATGAGAGCAGTGAGAATAAGAGTGAGGAAACAAGGGGGCAGAATGAAAGCACTGGGAACAAGGCTGAGGAAACGACAGGGAAGAATGAGAGCACCGAGAACAAGACTGAGGGAACTACAGGCCAGAATGAGAGCAGTGAGAAAAAGAGTGAAGAAGCCGAGGGACAGAATGAGAACACCAATAAGAGTGAGGAAACAACGGGGCAGAATGAGAGCAGTGAGAACAAGACTGAGGAAACAACGGGGCAGAATGAGAGCGGTGAGAACATGACTGAGGAAACGACAGGACAGAATGAGAGCACCGAAAATAAAACTGAGGAATCAACAGGGCAGAATGTGAGCACTGAGAAGAAGACTGAGGAAACAACGGGGCAGAATGAAAGCACCGAGAACAAGACTGAGGAAACGACAGGGCAGAATGAGAGCACCGAGAACAAGACTGAGGAAACTACAGGCCAGAATGAGAGCACCGAAAACAAGACTGAGGAAACGTCAGGCCAGAATGAGAGCACCGAGAACAAGGCTGAGGAAACGATGGGGCAGAATGAGAACACAGAGAAGAAAGCTGAGGAAACAAGCGGTGATAATGAGAAGAAAGAGAGAACCAGTGAAGGGCAGAATGAGAACAAAAGTGAAGAGGGTGAGGGTGTGGGTTCAAATGAGACTCCTAACACCACCGAAAGCAATTCTGTAGAGAGTGGTAGTAGCACTTCGTACAACGACAGCAATGGCAGTGATGCTGCTGGAGAAAGCAAATCATCCACACTTCCTCAAGAAGACAAAGAGGCTAATACGAACATTGACACCCTTGCACAAGGAGGAGAATCCAACAACCATGAGGCCACTGCTTGAGGCCACTGCCATGTGATGTTAGTTTGTACTTGACATGGCTTCTTCTTTTGTTGGTTTAGATTCTTTATCCTCTTTCCTTTGTTAGATATCTTGCAAAAGCAATGCTTGTACTATTTGTATCATTACATACTGCTGAGACTTATCAAGCAGCATGAGGTATCCAAGTTGTTTTGCTCATTCATGTTCTTAATGTTTCGTGAATATAACATTGACAGTGTCATTATTCTTATGCTACTTTTTTTTCAAAGTTACACCTCACACATACCCGATGTAAGTTGCACTCCCGACCTATCATCCAATGTGATTTGAACTCCTTTTCAATCGGTTGGAACTAGGAAGGGTTTGAGTATTTAGTCTACAACAGTGATCTTCTACCTATAGCCACCAGTAACTTTGTTTCCATTTCCATATATGCTCAAACAATCTTCCTAAGCTATGCCATTTGATTCAAAATAGATGAAACTTTGGTCGTTTCTTTTAATTGCAACATGACAATAGTTCATAGATTCTAATGTACGAGTATTTTTTTCTTGCATCATGTAATTTATTAAAACGGTATTTACATCTGAATACACGACTTTTGTCAAATTCATATTTTGCACATATGCTGTACTTAACCGAATTGCCGTATATATCCAACCACATTGTGTTGTGCACCAATGTTTTAACCTATGTAAACATTTTAAACATCCTCATTAATAATAAGTTGGAGACAAGAGTGTGAAAAACAATTGAAAGTTTGAATATTATGAGAGATTCATTTTTAGTTCGTGACAAACCACAATTTGGGGAAAGTCCATATATTTTACGACAATAGCCCTCCCCTTGTATTAATATGTGCGTGTGGTAAATTGCATGAATTGCAAGAGCATATAAGTTTTACTAGAGATGTGTTCAAATGATAAAATGCTCAAGAAAGAATACTGTATAGGCTGCTTAAGGGATTCAACAAATTTTTTTTCTTTAGCAAAAGACCAGACAAGTGAAATTTTAATCTGAATACAGCTGCATAGACGCAGAAAGAAACCCAATTCAATTATTCTTCAATTTCAGTGATTTAAGGGAAAATAGCAGTATATAAAGGAGAAACCATCAAAACCACATTCCAAACCTCCTAGTTCGAGAAATTATTAGCTGTCAACACAACATACTGTGTGGAATTCCAACAGTACAAGTTGCAATGTGCAGAAGAAACTAAAACACCTATTATTTAAACAGCCTTCTCATTAGATAGTCTAACAAATCAATGGTGCTTTACCTCAAATAGGCCATCTGGACCTGCATTGCCACAAATCCATGTCAACAAAATTTGATCACTTTTTCAATCTAGAAATAAAATAAAACCACAAGCAGGGTTTTAAGGCTGATGAATGTTCATATTTGCATTACTCTCATAAGGAAATACATTATACAATTTATTTTTGCACCTATACCCATCATTTGTGAAGTTATTTAATGTATTATGCCACAAAAAGTCCAAAACCAATAATGCGTAAAGTTAAATAATGTATCTATGTGTATAATTTGTAGGATGTCCTCAGTTAAATAATGTATCTATGTGTATAGTTTGTAGGATGTCCTCAGTTAAATAATGTATCTATGTGTATAGTTTGTAGGATGTCCTCAAGAATGTCGACACAGAACACCATCTATTTAGTGCAGTTTGCTCATTAGTTCATAGGAATAAGCACCTTGATCTTTTCAAATACAAAGATTTAAGTATCCAACAGCAACAAATAGCTGAATTCCAATAACTAGGAGTTGGAAAAGTTACCAGCAACAAGAAGTTATCAAGACTACTTTCTTTTTTTACCTTGAATCTCTACTACATTCTATGTGAACAAAATTTGGAAATACTATTACATTAGTCATATTAACAGAGATTATCGTTTTTGTCATATATGGAGTATTTGGCAAAAGATTTGAGCCACTAATACAAGTAAATTATTTCGGAAATGCAAAACATGGTATTTCCGAGCATTCTCCCATATATTGACCCTCAGCAACACATGGTCGTTAAAAAATAACTAAGCAAACTAACAACCAACATACTCGGGTCTTTATAGATTCCAATATCTTCTAATCAAAAAAGAAGATTAGTCTAAAAAACGTTCCCAATAAGTACTACCAGAAAGATAAACATTTCCATATAGGAAACCATTTAAATATCCATACACATAAAACAGTAAACACACACCAAAACCAAACAAGATAGACAACATTAACAAAACAGATACTGTGAAAATAAATCATAAGAAGATGGAAGCCCTCACCCCAAGGAAACTCCTTATTGCGGATATGCAAATACGGATATGCCTGCAATAAAAAAGTTAAAAGTATATAAGAGCAGAACCATTGACACTCTCCAAGGTCTACAATTTTAGCATTTTAGACTATATAAAAAAAATAAATAGAATATCAAATGCATTTGAGACACATCTAAACAAAATTCTTACAGGAGGTTCGTCATGGTGGGGATGGCCCTTGGAGAGGATAAAGACAGCGAGACCAGTGCATGCCACTATTCCCAAATATGTTATCTTCTCCCACTTCGAAGCCTCAGCTACATTCAACATCACGAAACAAATTATAACAGAATGCAATCAGATCAAATCAATCGAGCCCACCGCTTTCAATTAAAACAAAGGGGTCAAATCATACACCATCAAAACCTAATAGAGAAGAAAATCTAAACATAGCAGGACAAATTCCATCGAACCCCTAGATCCATTTCCCCCAGATATAGAAATTAAAACCCTAGATTCCATTGACACAAAAAGAAACGCAATTAAAAATCGCAACCCGAAAAACACATACCAGCTTCGTCATGATGCGATGAAGCGGAGAAAGAGCGCCTGGACGCGGGTGAGACGTGAGGGGTGGATGCGCCACCGCGTAGGGCTGAGCGGAGGCCAGATCTCATAATCGCCGAAGCCATTTTGTGTTTTTTTTACTTACCCTTGTGTTTGTGCGTTATACCTATTTAATGCCTTAGTTAAGAAAAAACGTTCTTCTTAACAACTGAAAGTCGCTGGAAAATACTCAAAAAGCGTAAACTTAGTCACATTGAAAAACAAAATATTTCGTTGACCTCCACAAAATTACAATCATTTACAAAAGCCCCCACACATTTTCAGAAAATGGCAACGATACCACCCTCGTCAATTTCCATTTTTTTCCCAAGAGTTAAAATGTAACGCCCCACTTTTTGAACCCTAATTTTTCGTACCCTAAGACGATTGCTTTTATTTCTTTGATGGTCGCGAATTAAATGACAAATAGTTATGTGACTTCTTTGGTGACCTAATTTTGTTTTGACCGAGTCAAATTCGTTGATTTTATGACGTAGCTTTTAAATAATTGATGCGGGATGAAATATATTACGGTGAATTATTTCTTCCTAAGGTTGAGTGAGATTTAAATAGGATCATCAATAATTACTTTACTCTTTTGTTGAGAAATTTTCTACCACTATTAATTGTTGGAGAGGAATTCTATTATCTTGGATTTAATTATTTGCTTGGGATAATTATCCAATTAAATCCAAAGCCTAATTACTTTATTTCTTCATGAGAAAATCGACTCCTATTGTTGTACTAAGGGAGATTTCGAAATCTTCCAAATTTTGTGAGAGGGAGAAATTATTTATTATTTATTTGGATCCCTTCTTTATTTCTCTCCATGAATGAATTGGAATATCCTAGCAAATCTTACCTTACTTTATTTTATTAAAGATTTGGAAATTTTCCTTGTGGGAGGAACCAAAAACCACACGCCTACTTCCTATTAATTTGGGAGGATTTTATTATTTTTCTGCTCCGTATTATTTTATTATACTCCATGAAGTACCAAATAAAATGATAGGCTAATTAATTAGCTATGATTTTCGAAAATCTCTCCTTATTTCTCCCCAAATTCAAGTTGATTTCCCTCCCTCAAATCTTCCCAAATCCCCTTCAAATATTCATGCAATTAATTCTCCAAATCTTCTCAATTAATTGAGAGCCTATTCTAATCCTATAAATAAGAGGGGAAGGAGAACACTAACCCCAAATCTCACGCCTCTCTCTCCCTCACATACGCCCCTCCCATCTCCAATCCTCTTCACTTGTTCTTCTACTCCACTCTTCCATTGCCAAGAGTTGTTGAAGAATCGAGATTTATATTTGTTCTACCGATGTTTTAATCAAGAAAGGTACAATCAAACCTCTATTCTTCATCCTCTCCATTCAAGCATTCTTTTGACTCCCTCATGCATATAGTGACTGTAGGGATTTCAAATCTAAGAATCTACTCGGTGGGGAATTTGTGTTTGTATGTGTGTATGCGTTTTGAATACAATTGCGTGAAGTCTAAATAAATCATTGGTGAATGATGTGTGATTATATGGAAACATGAGTGGGAGGACTCTTTTAAGCAAGTTTGTGTGTTAGAAGCACGAAAAGATTGTGTTTGAATGAATGGGGATAAAACCCTAATTCGAATTTTGAAACATGAAAAAAAACGGTGAGTTCGGACAGTAGACTCCGACGCGTATTTGACCAACCAAATAAACTCTTTTTTGTTCGATTCCTTTTTCTGAGTAAACCTCATGGTGTCTTCTGTATTGTGAGTGAATTTCAACCCATTTAGACAAAGGATGAATTTTTGGTAAATTTTTGAAGTTAACTGCGCAGTTCTGCCCAAAAATATTTTCTCGACCAGTAGGTTACATTTTCGATTGGACCGACCTAAAAAGGTCATTTTGACGTGAATTTTTAATTAGAAGTTATTTGATGAGTCTACTGCTTTGTGGTAAAATTTTAGCCCCAACGGAAGTCTGGGTGAATTTTTAATGATTTTTATAAAATGATATCGCAGTGCTGCCAGATTTCTGTCTTTACGAAAAACAACTATGTTGTTATGTGAAATGATATACATGATTTATATATGTATTAAAGAGCCACTCTCTGATGAAGTGATGTGTTATTCAAGGATGTATGCTATGGTGTGTTTCCTTTTGTCGATGGGGAAAAGGGAAAATGTGGGGACATGCATAATTATGAGTCAATGTTTGTGACTGATTGGTAATGCATACTATCTAAAGGTGATAACTCGTGCGCGAAGCGTGATAACAAAGGGAAAGCAGTACTTGAAATCTAAACGGTCGAGGTGGGCTCTCTTTTAAATAAGGACATCGTCCAAAATATTTTATTAATAGAAATGAAATTATGTTTATCATGCGTGCTTTGATTTTTACGTGCCTATCTGAAATGGCTTTTACCATTTTTATATAAATCGAATTCGGATCCTTGTAGAGCCGCAAACTCTACTTGGATTAGTGTACACCTATGGTAGACCGTGTGCTAGCGTACGGGCTGGCCGGTCTAGTGACCTGGTTTGCGGCCGCATTCCTTGTCATGTATGAGCAGATATGGTTGACGTCTATGGGAAAATGGCTGCGCAGTCGCGATTTTTGAACAATGGAATATTTTGGTGCCTCGGACCTTTCTAAAGCTAAAACCCCGATGGTTACTTACATATGACATGATAAAATATACTCTTATCTAAAATGTTTTCGGCATGAGCCACTGAGTATTTTCATAGTACTCAGCCCTGCATGTGTTTTCTCTATGTGCAGGTTGAGCGTCGACGAGGGGTTGGTGGTGTTGAGCAGAAATATATGAATTACTATGGTTGTTTTGAAACTCTGAGTGTCGTTGTGTCCTCACACATGACTTCACTCTTCTCTTGGATGCTTCCACTGTGATGTTTTCTTTACTTACTTGTGTTAAACTTTAAAACTGTTTAACTGGATGTTGAAAACTCGTTATCTTTTGAATAATGTCAAACCTTTAAGTCTTTTCCTTTATTAAACATAAATACCCTTGGTCGTTTATTTATTTAACTTAAATTCTTGGTCAAACCGTTACTGAAACCCTAATTTTCTATGTCTGTTCATTAAGTCCCTTAATCACGATCGCCCGCTTTTACTAACCCTAAAGGGCGGTCGTGACATAAAATCTCGTTCAAGTTGTTCCCTTTGTTTTGGGAAGGCCGTAAATAAATCTTGTTTGTATGGAGAAATTGGAATAAGCGGTGAAATTGGAGGAAATGTAATTAGAGCATCTCCAATGGTTCTGGACAAGCAATAGCCCTCCCATAGCATTCCCACTACCACATCATCTGCACTAAAATCCTCCAGCCACATCATATGGACATGCAACTGGACATGCAATAGCCCTCCCATAGCATATCCACATCACTAATAACAATTATATAATTTAATTTACAGACGTAGCAACATACAGAATTTAATTTACGAGACAAATACGGAAAAATTGAATAATACTATTAAAATTTAAAAAGTACAATAATATAAAAAAAGTACATTAATTTAAAAAAAAGTACAAAAATTTAAAAGTACATTTAAAAAAATTACATAATTTAAAATAAAACTAACGCCTTGCAATCCTCCGCGCCCACAACTCTTCAATTAAATCCTTTTGGAGTCGAATATGAGCATCCGTTTGACGCATGTCGGCATGTGCTTGGAGGAGGGCTTCTTCATCGTGAGGTACCCCACCTCGTACGTTGGCGGCGGCGACGTCGTGGCTTGGACCTGCTTCATTATCGTCGTTGGCCCAATTAGTCAGTTGTACACCTTCATCTTCGACAATCATGTTGTGCATGATAATACATGCGTACATTATATCAACAATGCAGTCGACATGCCACAAACGCGTTGGTCCCTCAACTGCAGCCCATCGAGCCTGAAGCACACCAAATGCGCGCTCCACGTCTTTTCGCGCCGACTCCTGCCGCGTCGCAAAGTAGGCCTTCTTCGCATCTGATGCGCAGCGGATCGTCTTCACAAAGACTGGCCACCTAGGGTATATCCCATCCGCCAAATAGTAGCCCATATCATGCTGGTTGCCGTTGGTGACAAAACTGATGCCGGACCGACGCCCTGGCACTGCTCGTTGAAAAGGGGCGACGAGTTGAGGGCGTTTAGGTCGTTGTTCGAACCGGCTATCCCAAAGTACGCATGCCAAATCCACAGCCGGTAATCAGCTACGGCCTCAAGGATCATCGTGGGATTCTTTCCCTTGTAGCCGGTGGTGTAGAACCCCTTCCAGGCAGCGAGACAGTTCTTCCACTCCCAATGCATACAATCTATGCTGCCTAACATTCCCGGGAACCCATGCTGATCCCCGTGCATCCGCAGCTGATCCCGGCAATCTTTGGGGGTAGGCTTTCGGAGATACTGATCACCGAATACTTCAATCACACCCTGACAGAAATACTTCATACATTCAATGGCAGTCGTCTCACCGATGTGGAGGTATTCGTCCCACATGTCTGCCGAAGTCCCGTAAGCCAACTGCCTGATTGCCGCCGTGCACTTTTGAATAGGAGTGTGGCCGGGTCTGCCAGCCGCATCGTGTCTGAAGCGGAAATACAGATATCGATGCTCCAAAGCGTTAACAATACGCATAAACACGTCCCGCCTCATCCTAAAACGACGCCTGAAATGGTTGGCGTTAAAACGCGGCTCCTCTGCGAAGTAATCTGTGAACATGCGCTGATGTGCAGCTACATGATCACGATCAACCACTTGTCGACGGTGGACAACTGGTCGTGGGCGAGGTACCGCCGGCTGCATATAACTCTCCAACCATCGATCAACCTCATCGTTCGTATAGACATCTAGCTCTTCGTTCATCATACGCTCGTACTCATCAGCATCCCCACCACTACCACCACCACCACCGGCATTACTCATTTCTCGTTGTTGATCTTGTACATAAATTAAAATAGAGAGAGTACTCGTTAATACAAGTGGTGCGAATGAAAATGACGTCCAAAGCGGCGTAGGCACGCCGATTTTAACGCCGGTTTCGCTGACGCCGGCTGCAATGGTTCGGCGTCAGCACCGGCGTCCGCGAAAAATTGGCGTGCCTACACTGACGCCACCATTGGAGATGCTCTTAGGAGGGATATAGAAGGAAATTTGACCCCATTTTTGGATCCAGATTTCGAGGTAGTTTCAAAAACAAAAATTGAAAAGAATTAATTTGGGCACATTTCCGGCCTCAACAGTGCAGACCTATATATGTATCTAAGGTTGTACAGAATTAAAGAAATGAATGAACATTACAATTTGCCAAGAATTGATGCCATTTCTTGGTTATCTAAGAACTTGAACGAGTCATAAGTGTACCTAAAGCTTCACACATTTTAACTATAGTTACTATACTACTAATGCTCATGCGTTTGAATGATGATTTTAATTAAAATGGTTGGAACTGTTAAAAGTCAACGATAAAATTAAATAGATGTATAAGTCCAATACTTCAATCCTAACCATCTTCAATCCCCAAACATTAAAAAAAAAATTTAAATTGTGGGAAAGTTTCTAATTCTTTTTAGAAAATATGAGCTGTATAATTAAACCTCTAAATTGGTAAATAAGGTTATCATTTACTCCGCGTGTATTTTAAAAATAACAATTCTTTCTATTTTAGTCCGTTCCTTAAAAATAACAACTTTTTACACCCTTATATATCAATTTATTTACCACTTATATCACTAATAAAGTGGACCCCATAATCCACTAACATTAATTTTTTTCTCCCTTTCTCTTACTTTACCAATTTTTCTCTCATTCTCTCTTATTTTACCACTTTTATCTCTCTCTTACTATACCATTTTTTCTCCTCTTCTCTCTTACTCTACCAAAGTGTGCATTAAAACTCGTGTCATTTCAAATGTTTCTATTTTTAAAAAATGGAGGGAGTATCAATTTGCAAGACAACTACCTCGGTGAAAAAAAATACTCACTCCGTCCCGCCACAAGTGATTGATTTCTTTTGGGCACCAACATTTAACAAAATGATAGTATATAATAAACTAGGAGTATGAGAGGGGGAGATAATAAACTAGGAGTATGAGAGGGGGAAAAGTAAGAGAGAATAAAGTAAGAAATTGAGAGATAATTAATAAGAGATAAAATAAAGTAAGAAAGGGTTAAAGTTTTATTTTTTATTAAAAAAGAAAATTGATCACTTGTAATATATAGACTAAATGAACTATGCTAGTCTTTTGGGATGAGCTCTCTTGTTTGGCCCACTGCTCCTAATTAAAGCGTCTCATAAGTCGTATTGTAAATAAATTGTTCAGTTCACGAGATGTGTTTTTGAGCAATCTTGTGATATTACAACGTCATGCATGTATAATTGTTTACTTTTAGTAGTATTAAACAATATGGAAACGTTGTTATATCATCGAATAGCGACCTACTGATTTTGGGTACATGTTTCATTGCCAAAAATCCACGGATTAATTGCTGCTCACTCAAACAATAAAAACCGAGGTAATCAAAATGAAAAATACTAAGTTTGTATATAGTCAACAAATTGGTTAGGTATTACCCAAAAAACGGAAAAGAAAATCAAAACGTAAGGCTAATAGTCTCATGCTTTTTATCATCACAAGTTTGTCTACGACGGAAATCAAAGCAATAGTCTCCATCATCCACACCGTTCCGATTTGGGAATCCGAGCAGGTCCACCACATCCTCCGTGCTCCACCCCGCACGCAGCATTCTCTCCGACATCCAGCCCACCCCCTCTCCGTCAACCGCCGCATCACAGCCGTCGATCATCATCATCTCCCTCACCTCCTCCTCCTTCCACCCCCCATCTCTCAGCCTCCAGCACACCTCCTCCAAACACCCCCCCAGCTCCCCGCTCCACCACCCTCCCCTCCTCTCCGCCATCTCCGTCCAAAACTCTATCCTCCTCCCCTCCCTCGCCGCCCATGCTGGCGCCGCCGAAAACACCCCCGCCCCCACCCTCCTCCTCCTCCTCGGCATCGCCTCCCCGCACATCCCAAACTCCACCTGTTTCCAATTCAAACCAAATTATAAATATAACTATTCCATCCAACCACATCAAGAGCTGCTGTTCCGTACAAAATTTATTTATTCATACATTAATAATATTAAAAAATTAATTCCTTTTTATATAGTAAAAAGGAACAGCAACTCCTGTTGTGCTTGGAGCCACAGCAGAGATCCAAACCTTCTGGAAGAATCCGGCGATGTCGAAGCTCCAAACCCTCACGTCGCTTCCATGCACGTAAAAAACGGGATTTCCGGCGGTGCACGGAGCCGACGGAATGTAGAAGTTCCGATAAATCGGGACGAGGACGGGGGCTTTTTTCAAAAACGCCTTGGCTAATGAAGCGGCGTGATCGGGGTCGGGGGGTTTGAGGCCCCAGGAGTCGAGCCAGAAATTGTTTCTAGAAACTTCCTTGCAGATGCCGAGGACGGGGAGGGTGGTGAGGATTTCGAGCTGCTGTTGGGAAGAGGAGCGCCAGTTGGGGAAGCCGGGGCCCACGGGGAGGCCTTCTTGAAGAATGGAGCGGAGGTCGGGCGGGAACGAGAAACGGAAGGCGGATTCGACGGCGGCGAATTCGGCGTCGGAGAGGGCGGCGGCGACGGGGATGTTGGAGGAGTGGAGGTAGTGGACGACGTTTTTGGCGTAGGCGGCGTAGGAGAAGCAGACTCGGAGGGAGGGTTTTGGTTTTGGTTTTGGTTTTGGTTTCGGTTTCGGATTGGGGAGAGGCGTGGGATTTGCTTCCACCGCTACCGCCATTGGAATTGTGATGATGGAGGTGTTGTGGTGGAGAGAGAATTCGATTTTGTCTCACCTCGATATATATATAGATATGGTTTTTTTTGGGGGCGTGTTTGGCGGAGTGCTAAGAATTCGGATTCTGAACTCAAACCAAGTATTCCTATTCGATTTTTCACTTCAGTTTAGATTTTTGAAGATTGGAAACGGAATTTTGACCCGGTCTCCTCTCCTGGCCGTTGGATTTGTTTTTTATAATCTCATCATTTTATTGTTTTTTAGCCTTAAAATAGTTGAAATAATAATACTCCAATAATTCAATTTTTGAGGTAACGAAAGACCCACAAACTCATAACATTAAATAAATGGAGGAACATTAATGAATCCCACACATTTTATGTGGAATTTAAAATTCGGAACCTCAAATTTCGCGGTACATAGCTAGTTATTAATATCATTAAAGGACGGTTTCGACCACTTCTAAAGAGCAGAATTAATCTCATTAATTTTTGAAGGCTAGACACTTAGGTGCATCACATTTGAAAATGTCAAACTCGGAAAATAATATTTGCACGTAAATTAATATTACTAAATTTCTATTACTTCTTTTCTAAAAAAAAAGGTGAATTATATATGTAATCTACTGTCCACAAGTTGCATTGTGATTAACGTCCTCGACAATGATCATTAAAATATGCTTAAGATTTATTTTAATCCCAAATAAAAAACCTAATAGTAAGTAGTGTCTACTAACTCGTGTGATGTCCTTTTTAACAAGTGACAAATATGCTTTAAAAATGGAGGAATAATGGTTGGTCCCATGAAAAGGATTTCAGGTTCCATTCAATGTTTATCTAAATTATTTGATATTTGAATGGAAGTTGTAGGAACGGTTGTTGCCGCCATGGTTATAATAATTGGCGCAAAATTTATCAAGTATTTGTTGTTTGGCACGCCGGCCTCCATTACTGGAGTTTGTAGCACTCTTTTTAATGAAATTAATGTTGAATGGAAATCTATCAAAGATATCAATTAAAAATGGAGACTAGAATAAATTATTGACTTTTCATGTCATGCGTCCGATTCATTTTGTGAAAATAATTTGTACTTACTCTATGTCTCTATCCATGCTTTTCCACACATTTGAAAATAAGCTTGATCACTTATATGTGATATTTTTGTTTTATTTAATTTTCCAACATTTCTGATCATAGGATTATATTCATGCTTTAGTAGATTGTAGACGAGATCTTAGATTCCGAACAACTTTATGTAGAAACTATTGCATGCATGGTAATACGATTTGAGTGCTCGCTTTATCTTATACACTTTAGAGCGAGAGATTTACCACTTCCGTCTCAATTTAAGTGAGGCATTTCTATTTATACACAAGAATTTAGATAATAATGTTTAATAAATTAAATTATAGATAATATAATGTGAGAGAATAATATACGGGTAGAGTGATGCATAGAAGACATTTAATCATTAAAAAAAAGAAGAAGAATATGCCTCATTTAAATTGAGATGGAAGGAGTTCTACATATATTTGTGAGAGCATGTTGACTAGGTGATATACAATTTTTTTAGCATGCGTCACGACTGCATTTTCTTTGGATAGAAAACACAGTTTTTTTTAGGTGATATACAATTTTTTAGCAGGCGTCACGACCACATTTTCTTAGGATAGAAAACACAGTTTATTACGACTAGGGGAGAGTTAAAGAAATGGGGAAGAAAAGAAAAAAAACAATTGTATACTTGGGAATAACTCGAAACAATAGGAATTACTCGAATAAAATCATAATCTCAACAATAAATAACTCAAAAGAAATAATATCTCAACATTACATGATCTCAAAAGAAATATTACTATTTAGCGGAAGCGTTCAAGAGAAAATGATATCATATATGAAGACACGACACATTTAGAATGTATGAAGACACGACACATTTAGAATATTAAAAGCAAACATCAATCTTCATAAGCTCTACTGAACACTCACCGCACTCATCACCGCTCAACCAGCACCTTTTTAAAACATATGCAAGGATGTGTACTTGATGCACTCAATAGACCCATGCCACCATTGAATGACTTCGGGGTTTTAACTTTAAAAATGCAAGAGACACTAAGATCATTTTCATCGTAAGAAGAATGACTGCAGTCAAAGTTCCCATAGACATCTACCATATCCGAACCATTGATGACAAGAAATGTGGCAACATTCCAAGTCACTAGGCTGACCAACTTGAAAGATGACGCACGATCTCCCATAGGTGGACACCAATCCAAACAGGGTTTGCGGCCCTACCGAGACCTGAATACGATTTAACCATAGCATGACAAATATACATCACATTAACTTTCACATAACATGCTTATTAGGACATAGTCCATATTCAAAAGAAAGCCCATACAGTAATGTAGGACAGAAAAACCCACCTTGTTCACATGAAACCTTAACTTGTGTTCCATTTCATTTTTAAAAAACGTGCATAAAGTCACCCATTGATTTAATGTACTCCTGCCCAATTTTCAATTTTATTAATTAGCCCGAAAGACCATATTAGTCCAATCCACCTCTTTTATTAAAACAAAAGGCCCAAAAATTTAAATAAAACGAGGCCTAATCTTTTTCAACTTTTTCACCTTGCGTGAGACCATCTTCAACCATTTACCCTAAACCCAAACCCATATTTCAGTATATGTTACATCAAACAGTAATTTTACTTCAACTATTTACACTAAATCCAAACTCAAAAGAATATTCCCCATTCACCTATTTTTTTTCAAGCTGACCTATATATTAATCTAAATTACACATTAACTGAACAACACTTATCGGTAATTTATTTGATTTATTTCCTTATAGTATTAAATCATGTTATATATAATCATATTACTAAAAAAATAATTAATAACTATTTATTGTAAAATGAATTTCAAATAATTAGAAATATGTGACAACTTATCGGTAATTTATTGGGATGGTTGGAGATGCCCTGAAATCCCTCTTCTCCCTTTTGTCATTTCCTCCTCCCGAACCGATCGTCGCCGCCATAGACTCGCCGTCGATGTTCTTTTACACGAACTGCTTGCCGCCGCCAGCTCACCTCTATCGGCCACACTCTCTTCTTCCGCTACCAATTCTATTTCTCATCTATGCTTCCTTTCTCTCTGCACAGTCTCTATTTTTACAATTTGGGCAGGGGAGACTGAAATCATCAAGCCTTTCTAGGTCTCGATCAAGATCTGTGTGTTGATCTCGTTCTGGTCTTGTGGATGAATAGCACACCACTCTTTGTTAAGGTTATGTTTGGTCACATCATCATGAAAACTACACATTTAATTTGAGTTGTAGAAGAGTGAGAGACTAGAAAAAGTATGTAACCACCACTTAAATACTTACATTCACACAAGCTTTAATCACTTCGATACTCTTAGGAGAACTATAAGCATCACAGCTTTGTAATTTTTTTTATATCCTCTGTAACATCATATTTAGAACTTAGAAGATACTAGTAAAGTGTGGTTTGAGACTTTCTCTCACTAGAAATTTTCTCCCTCTCTCTAGAAAATTTCTAGCGCCTCACTCTCTCTCTCTTGCTCTTTCTTCATTTCCGGCTGTTTTCTCACAAATCCACTCCAATTAAACTCTCAATCTAACCGAGAGCTATCCATTCATTATCATTTCAATCGGTGGAGTTGAGTTTTTGGAGTGGTGATGGTGTTTTGAAATTCCGGCAGAAACCTCAGCGGGCTGATCTACAAGTTTCCGGTGGCCTTTTCCTATTTTCCCACCGATTAAACACTACTCCTAACCGTGAGCTTTCCTCTGCATATCATTCAATCGGTGGAGGTTGTGTTTTCCGGCGGTGGAGGAGTGCTAAAACTCCGGCAGAATCTGAAAAGCCAGCTTAAGCACCGGCGGTTGATTGGGGGATAAAAGACAAGGAGGGGGGGCTCTGCCCTGACCTCCGCGCTGAGCGGCGGCGACTTCCTCACCTGAGGCAACCATCGAATCCCTCTCCGGGGAGGGCTGCTCGGTTGTCCGATTAAATCACGATAAGTACTCTGGTTTCAATTTTAATTGACGTTTCTGGAGCCTGGTGAAGCTACTGTTCCATTAGTTTACTGTTCCATTGAATCATCTCTGAATAACTGTGATTATTGGTGTTAATCTGGGCTGTTTTGGACTGCCGGTCATTGACTGTAATTAAATTATCTTGGCTTGAGGATTATCAGCTGCAATCCGCTGGATTAGCATTTCTTTATTCGCAGGATTTGATAGGGAAAAGCAAGCGTTTTGTCAATTCCGACGTGTTCTCCGGCGCCGGCGGAGTCACGGCCACCTCCTCTGGCACCCACCACCGTCGACCATCCAACTTCCCAACTCTTCAAATTTTGAATTTCAAATTCAAATTTTGGCGGTTAATCCATTGGGGATTGGGAGAGTCTTCATCAAGGTGGCTGATTCATTGGATTTGGTTAAGTGTTAAAGGCTGGGCGGTGGGAGTCTTGGAATAGCAAACAGCCGTTTCCTTGTTTAGTGAAGTTTTTTGAATTTGGCGGCTGAGTGTCTCTTCGAATCTTGGAGAGCATTTATTCCTGGGCGGCTGATTCATTGGACCAAGCATTCTAATTAGGCGGTGGTTAATAAAGTAATCCCTCATTTTTGGCGGCCAATTAATTGCTTGGGCGGTGGTCAACCCAGCATTTAAAGAAGGCGGTGCACTGGAAATTCAACCATCATTTAATCCGCATTGGGGCTGCCAAGTATCAACTCTATAAAAGAGTGGAAGCACCTTCATTCCCATCCTTTTACAAACTTTTCACCCCTTAGAAACATTTGAGTATCTGGCGAGGATCCAGCCTTAGCAAGAGGAAGTGCATCGGAGCTTTTGTGAGACAGGGTGTGCAAGGTAAACTTCTCCTTTGTTCCATACCCATTTCCTTTCACGTCTACTCTATGGCTTCTCAGGAACAGGGTTGGACCGAGGCTACATCCAAGAGCAACACCAAGAAGAACAAGATGAAAGAGATCCAGCAAGCTATCAAGCAACAACATGCTGATTACTTGCACAACCGAGATTTCGGACTGGAGGACGAGCTAGAAGAGTTGGAGTATGTGGCCGAGACGCCCGAGCACCTAGCCGAGGCGCTGGAGTATAGGGCCGTGACGGCCGAGACGGCCGAGCACCCTGCCAAGGCTCTGGAGCATCTGGCCGAGACGCCGGAGCACCCTGCCGAGGACCTGGAGCAACTAGTTGGGGCGCAACGTGGAAATGAGTGTGCGGCGGGCGCCTCGGGGATGCACGACAGCATTAAAGTCCTACCGGCCTACAAAGCTTGGCTGAGAAGGGGAGCCGAATTTGATCTCGACCCACGTTACCATAAAAGGGAGCTTGCCCTTGTCAAGTTCGACATAATCGAGAAGGATCGGATCGTCCTCGACGAGCAGGACATCATCCCGGTACCTCGGGGCTGGGGGGGCGTGTCTCCTCGGCAGATTCACGGGTCGCTTCCCGGGTAAGGAGGCTATTCAAGGCCTTATGCGAAGATGGCCTTGCAAATCACGGGTCACCTATCACAGTAAATGGTGGCTCGTCTTCCAATTCGGGAGCGACAATGATCGAGAGACGGTAAGGCAAAAGGGCCCATTCGAAATCTTTGGGATCCCGCTAGTCCTACAACCAATGCCCGAGGACTTCGACCCCAACATGGAGCCGGAAGTAAACATCCCGCTTTGGATTAGGTTGGTGGACCTCCCATTGAAGCTGTGGAACCTAACAGCCATAAGCAAGATCGCATCATGCTTCGGGACACCACTCTCCACTAACTTTAACACTCTGCGTAGGGAGTCACTTGACGGGCCACGAGTGCAAGTCATCATAAACACAGCAATTAGGCCAAAGACCAGCATCACGGTGCAGCTACCGACCGGGCCATATGAGCAAAAAATCGAGTATGAGTTCTTTCCGAGCTTCTGCAATTCATGCAAGATGTATGGCCACTTCGCCGATGAATGCCGCGGGCGTAAGGCAGTGTACGAGCAAAATGTACCTTACGGTGCCGGGCAACGTGCAAAGAGTAAAGACAGAGCAAGAAGCAAGTCTCGGCCACACGAACAGTATAATGCAAGGGCCTCTAACAACGAATGGTCGAGACTCGGAGGTAACCAAGGGGGGAAGATTACCAAAGGTGTCTTGGGTGCAAGACTGGCCCCAGCCGTGCGTTCGAGATCAAGAACAAGGCAAGAATGGGTGGCGACGGGGGGAGTCTTTGATAAACCAATCAATGTTACATGTCCTAGGCCAAGGAAAGAATCAGGCCTCTCCGACCCGAGGGGTCTACCAAGGTACATGCAAGGGGACCCTATGCAACAAGGTGGGAATACGGGTGATGAAATCATACCGACATCCCCGAATAGATTTGAGGCGCTCGTGGACGAGGATGGGGCCGCTCCCGAGGTCACGAGCCAAAGTGTCCTACCGGAGGATCGGAGTACGGATCAGACTGAGCGTATCAATGACTTACTTAATACCGCCATCGCTCCAATCCTGGCCGGACTGAACGGCATGCCTTCGAAACATAGGACTAATGGCCGCGGCAGGAGCCGAGACCTTAGGCCGCCTCGAGCCAACTCTTCGGACGTGATGCATGAGCACGCTCGGCCTGCGCCTGGCGACGACATCAGATCGGCCGAGGCATCCCAGTACGCTCGGCCAGCGCTAGGCACCGTAATCCGCTCGGCCGAGGCGACCGAGCACGCTCGGCCAGCGCCAGGCGCCGAAGCATGTTCGGCCGAGTCGTCCCAGCAGGCTCGGCCAGATCGTAGTGGCGATAGCACTTCGACCGCATTGGCGCAACGTGCTCGGCCTGCGCCAATCGCCGATGTTGCACCTGCATCGGTAACGCCCGAGTATTCGGCGAGCACTGCCGCGGTTGCACCAGTTAGCGGGCACGTTGTACCGATCAAGGGACATGGGGGGGCGAGTTGATCACCACCCAAAAGAAGAAAAAGAAAACCAAAACGATTGACAAGGAAGTCGTTGTCACCACCCTAGGTACGGAGTCACATGCTGCCACTAATATCGGGGATGGGACAGGGAACCAGTCTGAGGCAACAAAAAGGCCGAGCCGGGCTTTCAAGGTTGGCGGTTCCTCTTAAAAGAAATCAGCAAGGTCTAGCTCTCGGGGCAAGAACATGGAGGAAATCCACTCCGATTGGGAGGATGGTCTTGACGATGACCCCGATATTCAGAAATGATCATCGCAACGTGGAACATAAGGGGACTGCAACAATTCCCCACACAAGCTGCAACGGCCCAGTTCGTCAGAAAGAATAAGGTCGACGTGTTGGGACTTTTGGAGACCAAGTTACTCGATGATAACTATAAGATCTTCATCAATAATCACTTCAAGGATTGGGACAAAGCTGACAACTTCACACTAAACGAGAATAGTAGGATTCTTCTACTATGGAACCCGAAGAAAGTGGAGTTGGTACCGTCACGGATCGAGGAGCAAGCCATCTATGCAAAAATCAGGTGCTTGACTTCCAATAATGTCTTCAATTTTGTGTTAGTCTATGGTTTACATACAATTCCCGATAGGCGTCCACTTTGGGACTCCTTGATTGACCATGTTATGCAGGATGAGCCCACCCTCCTTAGTGGGGACTTCAATAACGTTATGGCAGAGGATGAGAGTGTTGGAGGGATCGTCCCGAGGGAGTACGAGATTAATGACCTGGTTGATACGTGTGCATTGCTCGGCTTGGATGACACCATGTCCACAGGCTGCAAATTCACATGGAGCAAACGGACCATCTCAAGCAAGATTGATCGTGTATTGGTGAATGACGGGTGGTACTCGAAGGGCTACTTGGCTAGCACTGAATTCCTACCGGCTGGAGCCTATACCGACCATTCTCCCGCAGTCACAACTCTGTTCGGTAACACCGTATCTTACCCAAAACCCTTCAAATTCTTTAATTTCTGGCTTAAGCATGCAGGGTTCAATAAGCTTGTCGAAGATCACTAGGCGGCCGAGACGCAAGGCACGGCGCAGTTCAGGCTGGCGGACAGAATCAGGAAGTTCAAAGGATACCTCAAAGAATTCAACTTCAAAGAATTCAGCGAGCTATCTAAAAGAACTAAGGCAGCCGTGGAGGAACTTGAGACACTCCAGCGACGGGCGGATGCGGACTCGGCAAACATGGCGCTGAGGGACAGAATGGTCATCCAGAGGCAAAGGACGGCGTACCTTCAGAATTCGGAAAGGGAGTTTTAATCCAAAAGGCTAAACTTAAACACTCGCTCTTGAGTGATAGATGTACCTCTTTCTTTCACTCCCTCGTTAATCGTAACAACTCACGGAATTACATTGCCTTTCTTCATAGGAAAGATGGATCTACCACGTGGGACCAAGAGGAGATCATTAAGGAGTTCGTGGATTTTTACTCCGAGCTACTCGACACGAAGAAGCAGCTGGCCCCTATCAAACTCGACATACTCCGCAGGGGACCCCTTGTGAGTCAGGATGACTGCCGAGACATGGTTCGGCCTATCACGGACGAGGAGATCAAGGCGGCCCTGTTTGACATAGGGAATGACAAGGCGCCCGGGACAGATGGATTCACATCAGCCTTCTTCAAGAAGCAGTGGGACTTTGTGGGCAGTGATTTCACAAGCGCCGTGAAGGAATTCTTTGACACGGGACAGTTGCTCAAGTCCTTCAACACCACGATCGTGTCGCTGATCCCGAAGACATCTATCAACCCAACTGTGGGGGACTTCCGACCAATATCATGTTGTAATGTGTTCTACAAGACCATTACGAAGATTTTGGCAACCCGGATGTCTCCTCTCCTAGGGAAATTGGTGGACTTGGCACAATCAGCCTTTATCTCGGGAAAAAACATTATGGATAACATACACCTTGCACAGGAGCTTATGCGCGGATACGAGAATAGGAAGAATGCCCCGAAATGTGCAGTGAAGATCGACCTCCGCAAGGCATACGACACCGTGGACTGGGACTTCCTAAGGGCAGTCCTACATGGCCTGAATCTTCACCCCAAATTTGTATTTTGGGTGATGCAATGTGTCACATCTCCGAAGTTCTCGTTGGCCATCAACGGGAGCCCTCACGGTTTCTTCTCCGGCAAAAGGGGTCTTAGACAGGGAGACCCCATGTCGCCTACTCTCTTTATCTTTTGCATGGAATACCTTTCGAGGCTCTTGGCAGCCCGTACTTTGAACTCTAATTTTAATTACCATGCAAAATGTGAGAAGGAGAGAATTACGCACCTTGCATTTGCTGATGATCTTATGTTGTTTGGCAGGGGCGATTACATGTCTATGGAGATCCTAGCAAACACAATAGAGGAATTCTCAAACTGCTCGGGACTAGAGATCAATAAGGACAAATCCAACATTTTTGAGGGAGGGAAGTTAGCGAGGAGGGACTTGGACGAGATTAAGGGCATCTTTGGTTTCCCACTTGGGTCACTCCCAGTGAGATACCTAGGGGTGCCCTTACATTAAAAAAAGCTAAACATCATGCATTACTCCCCCCTCATCGAAAAGATCACCTCATTCACTAAGAAGTGGACGGGTAAGAACCTTTCGTATGCCGGTAAAACTGAACTCGTACGGTCTGTTTTGCAGGGTGTCGAGTGCTACTGGTTACAAGTCTTCCCGTTGCCAGCAAATGTGAGGGACCGGGTAATTGCAATCTGCCGGGAATTCCTCTAGGGAACAAAGTACGGAGCGGTGGCATGGAAGGACCTTTGCGTGCCCAAGGAAGAAGGATGGCTCGGCCTTCGGGACCTTGGGGCATGGAACAAAGCACTCCTAGCCCGTTACCTTTGGAACATTCACATCAAGAAAGACTCCCTTTGGATTAAGTGGATTCATACCGAGTTCATCAAGGGCAAGTCGATATGGGAGTGGAGTGTGAAGTCCCGAGACTCTCCACTGTTCAAGAGATTGATCGAGATTCGGGACGAGATGCTAGGGGATCGACAACAAAGAGAAGTCGAGATGCAGTGGGAGAAGTGGTATACATCAAAAGGAACCGTCGAGGCCTACGATTGGTTCAGGCCTAAAGGGGAACGGAGACTTTGGCACAGGTTCATTTGGAAGGATTTTATCCCTCCAAAGTATTCGTTCACGACCTGGCAGGTGCTCAGGAACCGACTACCGACGAGGGACAGGCTCGGCTGCAGAGACACTGAGATTGATCAAAGATGTCCACTATGCACCACAGGAACCAAATCAGTGGACCACCTCTTCTTCAAGTATACCAAGACAAGAGAAGTTTGGCGTGTGATCAAGACATGGGTTGGCATGAGGAGGCCGATCACAACCATACCAAGCGCGATCAAGTGGTTCCTTAAGGAGCGCAGTGGTGTAACGGTGATCCGTAAGGCAAGGAGCCTGGCCATTATAGCCACGATCAGCTTGATGTGGAGAGCTAGGAACGCCGTAATTTTTGATGGAGCTACCTTTGAGCCGAAGCACCTGATCTTTCAGATTAAGAAAATCACTTACGCTACACTCTACTCCATGTTCCCGCACGAGACGGTCCAGGAGCACCTTGGAGTTTAGAGCCGGGGGACGATGGACTTTACCGGAACGCCGAGAGTACTTCGGCCGAGGCGCCCGAGCACGCTCGGCCAGCACCAGGCGCTGACAACCATTCGGCCGAGGCGGCCGAGCACGCTCGGCCAGCGCCAGGCGCCGTTAACCGTTCGGCCGAGGCGTCCCAGCACGCTCGGCCAGTGCCAGGCGATGAGATTTGACCGGCCGAGACGCCCCAGCACGCTCGGCCAACCCATGGAGCCGGAAGCACTTCGGCCGAGATGTCCCCACCAGCTCGGCCAACGCCAGGCGCCGATGCCGCACCTGTGTCGGTAGCACTTAGCGATTGCTCGAGCCGCTGCACCTACCGGGGTACTCTTTTTCCTCTTGGGGACTTTTTATCCCCTCTGGGGTTTTTGGCCCCGAGAGGTTTTAACGAGGCCCACTTCCGTTTTCGCAGTGTGTGGAGGCTCGGGGACAAAAGGGCGAATCAACGGAGGCCGACCGAGGAGTTAAGCACTATGGGGTAACGATGTAACTTTGTTGATTATACTTGTTCATTTCCGGTCTTAGTACCAACTCTTTTCGGAACCTTGGGAGCCCACGCCCCAAGAGTAACTTCCCCCCCTCGGCCAACCAGCTTAGGCTTGTTGGTGTGTATTCCCTCGGGTATGCCTGAGTACTTGTACTTCTTTGTTATTTATATTCCATTCTTTGATTCACCCAAAAAAAATAGAAGATACTAGTATAACAAAGCTAAAAACGGACATTGCTCTCATTCATTTAGAACTTAAAACATATGGCTTATCTGATATGAAGAAGGTATTCTCTTGGTTGTGAATGGTGTTATATATATAGACACAAATCAGAACAAATAATACTACTACTATTTCAAAAGTGAGATGGGGAGGCCAGCCTGAATACTTTATTGAGGATCAAACCACGTTACCAGAGGTTGCAGAGCAAGGGGGGTTGTATTTTCTATTGCGAGGTTCCTCAATTGTAGCGATCAAAGATTTGAAGAGCGACTTCAAGTTGCGTACATAGACGCCGAGAGCTCAGGTCAATCTTTATTTGTAGGTGGGAATAATGATGCTGTATCAGTGGAAGATGAGAGCGTTGATGAAGTACTTTATTGATGAGAGTTTGATACAACACCTATATACTTCCATAACTATACGCCTCATTTACAAATTCTATTTTCCCGGTAACAAAATTCAAATTTTTACACAACATTTCTGCTGCTGCCCTAATTTACAAAAACTGAAAATTGCAGATTAAGTGCTACAGTTTGATTAGATGCCTTGAGTGTTATGATCCTTGAGCAATTCAACAACCCTTCTCATGGATGGCCTATTGATGGGCAGCTCAGCAGTACATAGCAGAGCCACATTCAGCACCTTCTCCACTTGATCGTATTCAATCATCGAAGCATCCATCCTCGAGTCTAACACCTCTTCCAAACCCTCTGCAGATGCAACCTCCCTTACCCACTTCACGATGTTCTTGTTCTCATGGTTGGGCCTCCTCCCACTTACTAGTTCCAGCAACACTACTCCGAAGCTATACACATCACTCTTCTCCGTCACTTTCATTGTGTACCCGTACTCTGCAACATTGTTCAAATTCGTAAGCTAAATATGCCATTTACAACAAAGACAAACAACAACAAGAAGATGGATATCACCCTAACCTGGTGCAATGTACCCATAAGATCCGGCCACACGGGACATAGCTCCATCTTCCTCGTCTGCATCCTTGTTCAGTATCTTCGCCAGCCCAAAATCAGCCACCCTCGGCCTAAACTCCTCGTCCAACAGGATGTTGTTGGGCTTGAGATCTCTGTGCACAATCGGAGGCACACAGTCGTGGTGCAAGTAAGCGAGCCCCTGAGCAGCCCCAATCGCAATGGAAAACCTCGTCGGCCAGTCCAGCAACAACCCTCCTTTATCCCCGTGCAAAACGTCCCCTAAACTCCCATTCTCCATGTAATCATACACAAGCACCCTGCACTTGTCACCAACGAAGCTAAACAACAACCTCACTATGTTAACATGCCAAATTCTTCCCAATGTTTCCATCTCCGAATGGAACACGGATTCTGCAAGCCCCTTCGCCTCCCAGAGCCGCTTAGCAGCAACCATCTTTCCGCTCTTCAGCCTCACACGATACACCCGGCCTGATCCCCCCGAGCCAACAAGATTCTGATCGGTCAATGAGAACAGAACCTCCTCCCCACTAAACCTGATCTCCTGGAATGATGTGATCTTCTGCTTGTTTCTGCAACCTAAAGCTATAAATTTCCTGTTCTTGATCAAGAGCCAAACAAGTGAGACAACGAGTACGAATGCAAGAGATGAGAGAACTCCCACCAACACCAAACTCCCTGGCTTCGATCTTGAACATGATGGAAGTTCTTTGAGATTCATGCTGCACAATTCTGCATTCCCAAGTAGGCTAGGCAGAAAAAACTTGGTGTCCAAACCAACCGGCACTCTGCCTTGAAGCCGGTTGTTCGAGATATCGAACTGGTTTATTCTGGGCTTAGATAACTCCTCCGGAATCCCACCAGACAGCATATTGTTGGAAAGATTCAGCAAGGTTAACACTGGCAAAGTTCCCAATTCCGCCGGAATATTGCCAGAGAGATGGTTACTCGACAAATCCAACTGCGTTAGCTCCCTCCACGCTGCTAACCTTCCCGGAATCTCACCGGAAAACATGTTTCCTCGCATGTGGAGCGCCAACAACTTTGTGAACTGGTTAATACAGTAAGGCAATTCACCAGAGAAGTTGTTTCCACTCAAATAGATTTTCCTTAACTCCTTCAAATGGCAGATTTCTGCAGGCAAATTTCCAGAGAAATTGTTGCCGGATATCAATAGCTGCTGGAGGCCTTTCGCATTTGAAACTGATGGTGGAATACTGCCTTCCAATTTATTGTTGGTGAACTCGATGTGATCGAGATCGAGAGACCAGAAATCATCAGGTACAACTCCGGAGAGCTCGTTGTTTTGAACACGGACGTACGATAGCGAGCTGCATTTACCATAATCATCAGGTATTGAGCCCGAGATTCTGTTCCCAAACATTATCAAACTCTGAAGATTCCTTCTGTAACACAAGTTTTGGGGCAACGGACCTTCCAAATTGTTGCCGGAAACGTCGATTTCCGCCAAATTGGAATTCATGCCCAATGATTCCGGCAGAGATCCCGAAAGTTTGTTATTGAACAGCTTCAGCTGATTAAGATTCGGATTTAAACCTAAAATCTCCGGAATTTCACCTTCTAAGTGATTGTCGTTCAGATTGAACGACTCCAGCGGCAGGGCCGCCAGACTTTGGGGTATTTTCCCAGTCAGATTGTTCTCCGACGCGTCGAAACGCAGCAACGAAGTGAGACCGGAGAATGCATCCGGAATTTCTCCAGAGAGATGATTATGAAACAACTCGATCTGTTCGGCATTTCTCATTCCGCCGATGCTCTTCGGAATTTCTCCAACCAAATTGTTATGCGAAACGTCGAAGATTTTCATAGAACTAAGATTTCCGATGGATTCAGGAATCTGACCTTCGAGATTCGCCATTGGTGCCATCAGGATCTCGAGCTTCGCCAGGCGTCCGATGTTTCCCGGCAGAGGACTCGGCCGAAAAGGATTTACCGCCAAGACCAACTGAGTCAACTCAGTTAACTCGGCCAGGAACTCGGGGACTGACTCGTTAAGTAGATTCGAACCAAGTGAGAGAAACTGTAGCCTTCTCAAGTTGACAAAATTCGCCGGAATATCACCGGTGAAGTTGTTGATTGAAAAATCCAACACCGTCATATTGAGAAACTCCACCGGGAAACCAGGCAGGTCACCGACAAAGTAATTGGAAGAGAGATTGAGAGAGGAAAGATGCGAGCACAGAGCAATCGAATTGGAACTAATATTCCCGCCGAGGCTGTTATCAGAGAGGTCGAGACTCCGGAGCGTAGAAATCCGGCAAAAATCCGCCGGAAAATCACCAGCAATACCGAGGCTGCGGAGGTTCAAGGCAACCACGGCGCCGCCGCTGCAAGAAACACCGGTCCAATTGCATGGTGCGTTGGGAGAGGTCTGGAGCCAGTCGTGGAGCGATCCGAGCGGGTCTTGGAGTTGTTGATTGTCCTTGAGTCGGAGCAAAATTGCCGCATCGCGGTTTGATGCATCTGTTGCTGAATGCACGAAAACGGTGAAGAAGATGGAGCTGATGAGAAGAGCAGCAAGTAGATTATTCATTGGAGTTAGATTTGATCCAAATTTACAATCATTGGAGTTAGATTTGATCAAATATCAATGGCTGAAAATTAAAAGGAGGCTAATCCTAATGCTATTAGCTACACCAGTATGGAAACTTTTCACTTGATAATTTCTTCTTTTTTTTCACTTTTTTTTTGTTAATTACTCCTACTAAGTCGTGTATGACTGTCTTTATCAATGGAGGCACAAGGTTTGACTATTAATCACATCACATTCATTAATTCTCTCTATGACTGTCTTTATCAATGGAGGCACAAGGTTTGACTATTAATCACATCACATTCATTAATTCTCTTTCTAAAGTCGTTTCTCATTTATTTTTATAATTTTATTAAAATACTAGTACAAAATTTACACATTATTGACAGAGAACAAATTTGCAATTGGAACTATAAGGGCACCTACAACGCGTGCCGCCGGCGTTCCGCGTGCCGTTCCGCCGGAACGGTTTCGCCGCAGAACGCGTTGCGGCGCACCGTTCCGCTCCCATTCCGTTCCCATTCCGTTCCGCGTGCCGACGGCACGGAACGCGGCACGGCTTGTGTCACCACGCGCTCGGGCGACGTGGCGCTCCCCTCTTCGTGCGTGCTTCCCACTCGCCGTCCCGCGAGTGGGACACGTCAGCGATGACGCAATAATTAATTTTTTTAAAAAAATATATTTTTATAAATTTTTTTTAAAACGGTCATATTACCGTTTTTTTAACTTTTTTTTAATTTTTTTAATTTTTATTTTTATTTTCTTATTCTATAAATACACCTAATTTATTACATTTCACACACAACTACACATCTACTCTTCCTAAACCAACATCAATTCCTCTCCAATTTTCTATTTCAATCTCCTTCACAAAATGTCCGGCGACGGGAATTACGGCGGTGGCGGCTCCGGTGGTTGGGATCTCAACGCGTTCGGCGATTGGGAGACCATGTACAACACACTAGGTGGTTCCGGGTCGTCGACGCCGGGCACCCAGGGGTCGGCGACGCCGGGTGGGTACCAACCACCCACTTTCGATGTGGATGCCTACGCTCGACCACCCGGCTCGCGGCTTTCTCAGGGTTTGTCCCAGATTCGGGAGGATATCCCCGTAGAACCCACCCAGGGAGGAAGCCGAGGCGGTGGAAGCTCTAGGGCTGCGTCTGAGGCACCCGAGGAGGAGGAGGAGGAGGAACTGGAGGATCTGGGCCGGCATCCGTACAACAACGAAGAAACTAAGGCGGTGTACACCGCCTGGCTCACCGTCTCGTACGATCCCATCGTCGGGAACCAACAAGCCGCTAAGTGCTTCTGGGAAAAGGTCCGTGATGTCTACCACCAGACTAAGCCGAAAAGGGCCCGGAAGCGCAAATATACAATGCTCCGTGCTCACTTTGGCCGAGTCGACGCACAGGTCAAAAAATTTTGCGGCATCTACTCGGCCGAAGCGGCGAACTACCAAAGCGGAGCTTCGGGCGCCGACATTCTGAGGGCGGCTTTGCGCGTCTTCTACCAGGACACCGGTCTACAGTTCAAATATGTTGATATTTGGCAGCTCGTCAAGGACGAGGAAAGGTGGGCCGGCGGTGTCCGCTCGAGCTCGGGCTCAACCTCAAAGCGCACGAAGCACACGGCGAGCGGCCACTACTCGTCTGGTGACACCGGTGAGGCCAGCGAGGGTACACCGCAGGTGTTTGGGGGTACGGGGGATCCAACGCCCGACGAATACGGGGGATCCAGCCGTGGGCGCCGTCGGCCGCAAGGGACGAAGGCGGCGAAGACGGCTAGAGCGAGGAAGGGCCGAGGCGAATCAAGCCAGTCGGCCTCGGGATCGGGCTCGCGGGGAGGCTTGGACACACTTATGGTGGCGTACATGACCGCCACAATGGCGGACACTTCCCGCTTCTCGTACGCCCAATTCACGGCCTGGTGGAACGGAATTGTGTATATGGCATCACAACTTGGCCTTCCGACTCCCCCTCAACCTCGACCGCCTCCGGAGGATGATTCGCCGGCGGAGTAGTTTTTTTATTTTCCCACGTTTAATTGTGTGTTTTTTATTTTGTGTTTTTTATGTTTTTAGGATTTTAATTGTGTGCTTTTTTTATTTTTTTTAAGTTTAAGTTGAATTTTTTTTTAATGTTGTGTGTTTTTTAATAAAGTGTGTTTGTTTTTTATTAAAGTGTGTTTATTTAAATTGAATTGGGTTGGAAATAAAAAAAAATGAAATTGAATGAATAGTAATTTAAGGAACGGTTAAGGAACGAAGGGTTGCAGGTTCCGTTCCTTAGTTAAGGAATGGAGTAAAAAGTACAGTGGGGCCCCCCAATAGTGATTTAAGGAACGATATAGGAACGGTATAGGAACAGCGTTGTGGATGGCCTAATCACTCGGTTTATATGACTAGAGCGTGTTAAAATTGATCGTGAATAGTTGCATCCTAAGATGCTTAAAGTCACTTTAGATATTAAAAAAAATCTTTTCAGATATTCTCTAAGAGTGAACTATCCCTGACGTTTGCATTTGTTTCACTCCAGGCCCCTGACGTTTAAAAATATCGCTACAGGTCTCTGGCGTTTAACATAATCACATATTAGGTATTTGTAGCCATTTTTCGGACTAAAAGACCCGTATGCCTTGAAGGGCATTTCAGTCATCTTGCACCCTGTTGCAGGCTTACTATGCAGGGAGGCGGCACTTTTGCAGAAAATAGGGTTGTACCTTTGTCAACTCAAATTGAAGTTCCACGTACTGCCAATATAATCAGTCAACAATCAAATATAGTAGTATTGCCTAATTCTAGTACTGATTCTTCATTTTTTTTTCTTCTAATACCCAGTTCCTTAAAGAATTATTAATCATATTATATGTACTCCAAATAAATAAAGTTACGTGGTTGTATTTAGAGCATCTCCAATGGCGGACGTCCGGTCGGACGTGCGCGACGGGCGACCGGGATGTCCGCCATTGTGGCAGGGGAGGTCGGGTACGGACGTCCCGTGAGGACATCGGGTGTCCTCGGATGTCGGCGCGACGGGCGGGCGGACGTCCGATTTTTAAATTTTTTTAATTTTTTTTAAACTCTATATATACGGCTCGTTGAATTTTATTTCATTCGCACCACTTGTGTTAACAAGTTTCTCTCTCTACATCTCTAATTTCAAGTATATCTAGAATGTCTAGTGACAGTGATAGCGAGAATGAATTGGAGGTCGCTGTGGAAGGTGCGATAGATAGGCTGCTACAGCAGAGGGCGCAGCGGCGGCAGCAGGCTGCGGTACCTCGGCCGATCCATCGTCGAACTACAGTACCCCGTGACCACATTGCTGCACATATTCGGTTGTATGCAGACTACTTCGCTCCGCAACCGCGTTTTGGGGAAGCCTTATTCCGGCGACGCTTTAGGATGCATCGTCCGCTGTTTCTGCACATCGTGGGTGCTTTAGAGAGAAGATACCTGTATTTTAGGATCAGGGAGGATGCAGCTGGCAAACCCGGACTCACGCCCTTGCAGAAGTGCACTGTCGCAATCAGACAACTGGCGTACGGAGGCGCGGCCGACATGTTCGACGAGTACCTCCACATTGGCGAGTCGACAACCGTCGAGTGTCTGCAGAATTTTTGTGCGGGCGTGAGAGCGATATTCGGTGAGCGGTATCTTCGGAGTCCGAGCCCGGAAGACTGCCAGAGTCTGGTAGATATGCATGGGTCGGTCCGCGGGTTCCCTGGGATGTTGGGCAGCATAGATTGTATGCATTGGGAGTGGAAGAACTGCCCCGCCGCCTGGAAGGGGATGTACACTACTGGCTTCAAAGCCAAGCATCCCACGATGATCCTAGAAGCTGTAGCTGACTACCGGCTGTAGATATGGCATGCTTATTTTGGAGTCGCCGGGTCGAACAACGACATCAACGTTCTCCAGTCGTCGCCCCTGTTCAATGCTCAGTGCGCGGGCGTTGGTCCCGCCATCAGTTTCGTCTCCAACGGCAACCAGCACAATATGGGATACTATTTGGCGGATGGGATACCCAAACTGGCCCGTCTTTGTGAAGACAATCAAGCATCCACTCGGACAAAAGAAGTCATACTTTGCGAGCCGTCAGGAAGCAGCGCGCAAGGATGTGGAGCGGACATTTGGTGTGCTCCAGAGTCGATGGGCGGTAGTCAAGGGTCCTGCACGGCAGTGGTATATCCCCAACATCGGCGATGTCATGTACGCATGTATCATAATGCACAACATGATTGTCGAAAATGAAGGTGCGGAACTGACTCAGTGGACCAATGAAGATGATACGGGTGCAGGTCCAAGTCACGGCGTGGCCACCGCGAATGTGAATATGGGGGTACCTCATGGAGAGGTCGAGCGGATGCGTGCATTTGCCGACATGCGGCAAACAGATGCCCATGTTCGACTTCAGAACGATATTATCGAAGAGGTTTGGACGCGGAAGGGTTGACGTTGATGTTAGTACTTTTTTTTATTTTATTACTATGTAATTTTTTTTTCAAATCATGTATGTTTTTTTTAAATGAAGTTGTTAATTTTTCCCGTTCGTATTCGTGTTGAAATTTTATTTCCGTAAACGTAAATTGTTTTATTTGTGAATTTGTGATTTTTTTTATTGCGGGAAGTCCTAGTGGGAAGGGCGATGGGAAGGGCGGATTGTGAAGGGGATGTCCTAGTGACGTGGCAGTGGGATGGGAAGTCCTAGTGACGTGGCGGGAGGTGTTTTCGGGATGTCCTAGTGGATGTCCGAGTGGGACATCCGCCCACTGGAGATGCTCTTAGTCTATTGGTGAAATTACTATTAGTAATAAATTTGAAATAAAATTAGAAAATTGAAGAAGTTGGTTAATGTCTATATTTTTAATTGTTCATTTGGAGTGTTAGTTTATATTTATTAGAATCACTAAGATTTAAAATAATTATGTGATGAGATTTTATACTCACATAATTATGTGTGGGTCTTGAGTTTGTTTGATAGTCTGCTACACTCACAACACACTATCTGTTACACTCACATATTTTAAAAAATTACAGAAAGTAAAAAAAAAAGAGCACTTTGTATTGGATCATGATCACAATGAAAAATACGAAAGTATGCTTTTAAAATTAAAATAAGAAAAAAGATTCAAATTCAACTATGGAATTATAACCTAATTGCCAATAAAGAACAAAAGGTACATCACTGTTGCAGACGCATCTGAACTACAAAAAAAAGATTTATACATATAGATATCTATGGACACAGACTCTCTAATTTGGGTCTTCAAGCGCGACTCGCTCTCTCGCAATTCCTCGACGAGGCGGAGGAGTTCGGCGGCGTCGGGAGGGCGGGGCTGGACCTGAACCGACTCGCGCGGGAAGTAGAGCGAGAAAGGGGCGGCGGAGGCCTTCTACGGCGGCTTGGCGGTGGTTGACCACTGCGGTTTGGAGGCGGCGGGCATTTGCTTAGCTGGAGCCGCTGCTGGTTTCTGCAGCCCCATTACAGATTTCACTTTCCCAGCAACCATTGCTGCCTTAAATTCTGATGTATTGAAATGAGGCATCTTATTTTATTTATGTTTAATTGAATGGGTTATCTTATTTTATTTATGTTTCAGACCGGGAGAGTATAACATCTTATTTTGATCACACTATTTTACTAATTGGTTACAGATTTAAGAATGTGTGTACCTAATTTACTTACATGTTCTCAAAATGCATTACGCTTAATATAAGAAGAAAAAAGGCTTATGAAATTTTTGAAAGTTATTTTGATAAATCACGTCTGAAGTCCTCAATACGTGGCGTGATTGTGTGGTATGTCGACTGAACCGCCGCTGACGCACCCATCATAACTGACGGCTGACGCGCGGTCGTCAAATCATGCCAGTGGTTGCAGTCATCATGCAGAATCATTGTGGTATGACCATAATGCCCTTTTAGGACTGAAGGGTCTTTTAGTCCGAAAAAACCTGATACGTGATTATGTTAAAGGCCAGAGACTTGTGGCGATATTTTTAAAAGTCAGGGGTCTGGAGTGAAACAAATGGAAACGTTAGGGATGTTTTATGTAGTTCACTCATTCTCTAATTGGTGATGTCCACCCGCACTCCTAGAGAGTGAGCATCACACTTGCATTTAATTGGCCAACAAGAGTGGGCTACGTGGTGGTATAGTTCACCCCTCTTCGCTTGCTATCATGAAGCTCTTTCCCAGGCCCGCAGAGGCGTAACGCAGTTGGTAACGGGGGGCAGATCTTGCTGCAATGAGCCTGGGTTCGAATCACACTGCTGTCGTGTAGTTGCTTCCATCTCTTAGGCACAAGTGTGAGGTCTTGGGAGATGGGCTTCTGGCAGCCAGTGGGTTAAGGCCTCCCCCTTAACGGGCTACTGCGTACCCTGATTGAACCCCCTCACATGATGTCTGGCCGGAGTGTGGGGGTCGCCAAGGCGACGGAATCGCCTTTTTGCTGCAATGAAGCTCTTTCCCAGTCCTTACTCATATCACCTTTCGTACTGGTTTCGTCGAACGGAGACGTTACAAAAACTCCCCGTTGCGAATACCCTGACAATTTTAGTGTGTGATATGCATTTATTTTGACCGAGTAAAAAAACTATAGTCCACATATTTCATTATAAGTGAGTGATTTCTTTTGGATACGAAATTTTTAAAAATTATTTATTGAATTAAGTAGAAAAAAGAATAAAATAAAAATAAAAATTAATAAAAGAAAATGAATATATTGCAATTTGCTAAAATAAAAACTGATCACCTGTAACTATAAAATGAGTCAAAATAAATACTCCTACCGTCCCAACTAAGTTGTGTCATAACTTTTGGGCACAATGATAAATAAACTACGTTGAAAAGTACTATGAGAGATGAATCAAGTAAAAAAAGATAAAAAAGAGTAAAATCTGTGATGAAATAAAATTTATTTTTTATAAAATAAGGAAATAACTCAACATAATTAGAACATCCTAAAAAAATGACTCAATTAACCCTAAACCCTAGAAAAACAAAAGATCATCCCTAGTAGGGGAAGAGGAGTACAAAACAAAAAGAAAGTTGTTCCCTAATCCCCAAATGTATGAAATTTACAACATTTCCACTAAAATCCAAATATACTTCGCCGGTTCGCTCGCCGCCATTGTGAATGCTCTAAAAGAAAGTTGTTCCCTAATCCCCAAATGTATGAAATTTACAACATTTTCACTAAAATCCAAATATACTATGCCGACACTTATCTAATGTCAGTGACATCCAATGAAATCCAAGTCCAACTGAAGCAGCTATTCTACTTATATCCTTTCTATTTTTAATATAAGAGCATCCACATCTATGCTCTTGACAACGAGTACGAATGTGGGTCCGGACCCACTTTTACTCCCTGCTTTTAGGTAAGAGCACAACACACACATTCGTACTCTTCCACAAGGACAAGCTCAAGGGTCCCACCATTCTATTATTCAATTTAAATAAAATTATTTTCACAAAATTAAAATGCATTAAAAATACCCGAAATAATATTACAAATTATAAAAAAATTAAAAATTACATAATTAAAATACTAAAAATTAAAAATTACATAATTAAAATCCTAAAAATGAAAAATTACATAATTAAACACCTAAAAAATAAAAATTACCCTGTGGATGACTATTCATCCGGCTCTACTCCCAATATTCTTTGCGCTCCGCTTCCGCAATGAGATGGGTGAAATTCATTTGAGGGTTTGAGTGAGAGAGGAAGATGTAGATATAAGTTGTATGAAAAAATATGAATGAGATATGATTTGATGTGAAAATGGATGATGAATGTGTGTATTTATAGATGATTTTGGGGATAATAAAAATAAAAAAATCCAGAAAAACGGTAAAAAACGGCCAGATTTTTTAGATTCTGAAAATATATTTTTTAAAATTTTTGGTATTATTTTCGATTTTTTTTAAAAAAAATTGAATTTCCAACGGAAATGTCGTTGGCCAATCAGAACGCGCCACGTCAGCTGCTCTCTGGCACGGACGTGCTCGATGCATCGAGCAGCACCACGCCAGCGGCAAGAGCGCAGCGGCGGACAGCGGTGCCGCGCCGCTGGCACGGGACAGCGTCTTGATCACCGTTGCGGATGCTCTAATGATCTTAGTTATCTTACTTATCTACACAAAGAAGACATCAGTAGAAATGTGTTGTGCCAGAGCCAGATTGTAAACCGAATTAACTTTCCAGCCAAAATTGATTGATCATCTCAAATTATTGTTGCTTCAATGCTATTCTGCTTCTTTATTTTATTAAAACATCTCCATTTTATTTTTTTGATTGATTTCTTCTCAATTAATCATGAAATTTCCACACAAATTTTTAGTTTTCATGAACTTTAGTTTAACACTAATAACGTGACCTAAAAATTTGATGCAATGTTCTTCTAAATCGAAAACTTAGCGAAATTAATTTCGAAGTATTGTAAGTCAATATGCTAAATTCTTATATTCGTAGACTACTTGTATTATTATGATTGTGGTTTAAATCCTCTACACCACTGACTTTTCTGTTGACCCAATTCATGCCTTGCATCAAATTGCATCAAAGCGCAGTTCATATTGTTAGTGTAAAAATAGAAGTTCAGTAAAGCAAGTACAAGATAAACTAGTGAAACGTTAATAGTAACTAGTATTACACCCGTGCTATGCACAGACTAAAATAATTTTAAAATATTAATTTTAGAGTGTAATTAAATAACTAAATTATTAAATTTAGAATGCAAATAATTTTAAAATTATTTGTTATAAATTAAATTAATAATAAATGAGTTACAAATTATTTGACCTTTCACGTTATGATCTATTAGTAAAGAATTGTATAATTACCACTTCTCCTAATGAGATTTAAGGTATTGTTTATCAAAAGCTATAATTTAAGATTGTACTGGTGAGGCACTTCCTAGTCGAGCTTCATTTCATTGCAATATAGTGACCCTATACAATAAAAACTCAAACCTTGAAACCTAAATCATAAACCCTTAACTTTAAAATATACTCATCATGACCAACAAATGAGTCAAATATCAATAAAATTCTCCCTCTGTCCCAGTTCAATTTTACTTTGTTAATCACTTATTCTATTTTGAAGGTTTTAGATCTATAACATTTGTAATTGTGTGCAATAATAGGAACATAAATAAACAAAAATAATAATAAATCAATATATAAAATAATAAATTTGCACCAAGAATCACTTTACAGTCGATATTCATCATCCTCAATATTTATTTTTTCATCCTCAATATTTATTTTTTCATCCTCAATATTCATCATCCTCATTATTACCAACCCATTCCGACCCACGACACAACAACGAAGTAGCCGAAGCTATAACTCCCAATAAACACACGGACAATGCCGATTGTCCTACCTAAAGTCCATCTTCACCATCTGATAAATTAGAAAAACAAAGGCAAAAGTTTAATATCCAAAATAAAAACAATTCACAATCACAAAACAACTAATCACAAAACAACTGAAAGTGAATTGAGGATACAAAACAAACATTATTAACACATAAACCACAAAAAGGAATCATAAAATAGAAAACTGACTTCATGTTATAATAATATAGATGAATAAGGGGAAGAATACCAAGTGAGTAAATTTCATCAAAAATTTCAACGAAGAATGTAATGAAAAAAATGTAGGAACGAGTGGATTATAACATAACAAATGTCATGTATTTATAGTAAAAAAAAATTACGAAAGTCTTCCTAAACTTTTCACTTTTCCCATTTAGAATACGAATAAAATAAAAACTTTTTAACTTCCCTAATATCGGAATTTGTAAATATCAAAACCTACAAAAATGTTATTAATATTGGGTCCAATTAATTATACGACATAAGTTAAGTTATATATTTATGAGTAAATAACGGTTACATCTATCTATGCATAACAACGTTTGATAGAATTTTATGATTGTGCATAAAATTTTAAAATTCATGATTAAACATTAAATGTAAAATTGGCATTTTCTATTTTTTCCCCTAATGTTTGAGTGTTTTAGTTATGGTAAAACTAATTAATATTAAAACATAATAAACATGAAACAACTCCAAAATATAATGTTTCAATATTAAATTACATGATATAAAACCCATCACAATAACCAATTGAATAAAAGAGTAATTGCTCATAAGTCGTTTTTGATAACTTATTTATACAATTGGTTTCATGATTAAACTATCATCACTAAAACTATAATGAGTTTATATGCTCGTTGTATATTTTCATTTTATTTATTTTTGAAAAGTCAATTTACCTAGAAAAGTGTTGCTGATTATTAGTGTATTTGGGAATACATTGACCCTAACTATCAATGTTATTCTAACAGAAAAGGAAAGAAAAAAAGGAAAAGATCTTTGCTAAATGTAAATGGGAGGACACCCTAAGGCTTCTTCTACAAGCATCTTCCATTTCAATTTCACTTCCTCTATTGAAATCAGAATTAATCCATATAATCGGATTAGAACCGCCACGCCTCTTTTTCTTCTTCTTTACAATATTTCCCTTCCATTCTTTATGTATGTAATCAACAAAACATTTGGGACTTGGATCCAACATTTATCAAAAAAATAAAGATTTAATAGCGGCGCCACTGTCAACAGTAGCCGCGGAGAAGGTCACCTTCTTGGGTAGTGATGTCGAATGTCACCGTCAACTGATGCTTGATCCTCTTACAGCGCTGAATTAGTTGGCTCCATGCATGGTCTTGCGAGGACAGAGGAAGAACATAACCACTTCTTCCCTTGCAAGATTGAAGTTCCGATAACTCATATACCAGCAACTGCTAGTGCTAGGCCCCTCTTCGACCACTTTGAGTCGTGCTGCGACCACGATACTGCAAGAAGCTTCTTTACGAAAGCCTTTGTATTTTTTGAAAGGAAAATAAAAGAAAAGATACGGTTATTGGACACAGTGGAAATAGATTTATTTATATAGCACATAGCAAAGGTTATAAGGAGAGTGGAGTAATAGGCGTTACTGTGTGATATCAAAATTTTACTACTATTATTAGCAACGGTTTATATATCGTAATTATGCAATTTAATGATTTTTCATAACTCACAAATACATGATTCAATTCTTAATTTTGATGAAAACCCTATTCATTTTATGCATTGAAATAGTTTTAATGAGCATTAGTTCTCCCCAAATTCCTCTTTTATATATGTAATTAGACACAGATTTTATTGATTCCGTTACTTAGTTAATGTAATAACTAAAAACTTTTAATTACAACGCCAATTTAGAAATTATGTAACGGCAAATTTTATAAAGTCTATAGCCCAACCAAAATTATTTCCCTCGGCCAACACCATTTAAATGTATTAAAAGCGTGTTAATGGGCTCAAATATTTAATCCAAAAATAGTTACTTATAACTGAAAATATTAAATTTAATAATTTTCCCAATTACATTTACATCCCTTGCATAAAATAGCTATTCAAAATGTCCCAAAACTCAACTTTTATATATGTATAGATTGCATACTTCATCCGTCTCATCTTACTCGCACTTTTCACTTTGACAGCACAAATTTAAACATGAGTAACTACTGTAATTAAATTAAAATTTTAAGTGCAATAAGGCAACACTTGATAAAGGAAACACAAACTAATTCTAATATCTTAATTAAGTACCATAATTTTTTTTATCTAAAATAGAAATAGTGCATTAGGTCATCCGCAACGCTGTCTCTTAACCGTCTCATCTCTTAACTATTCATGGGCCCCATTGTACTTTTCATCCCATCTCTTTACTAAGAGACAACACCTGCAACCCTCCATCTCTTAACCATCTCTTAACCGTCTCATCCATTAACTATTCATTCAATCATTTTTTATTTTTATTTCCAACAAATTCAATTAATAAAAACACACTTCATTAAATAAAATAAAATTACAACTTAAAATTCTAAAAAAATTTAAAAAATATATAATTAAAAATCCTAAAAAATGAAAAATACATAATTTAATTTCTTCCGCTCACTCTCTCTAAATTCAAAATCTCAAAGCTCAAGGAAGCAGAAGAAAGATCATGTGCGTCTACCGGTTGCCAAATTTTGCCCAAGTGTGCTCCATTAGATCCTCCTGGAGTTGGGCGTGGGCGTTAGAATCACGTGACATTGCCCGAACAGACAACCGCTCTTGCAAAGACGGATGCACTTCATTGCGAGGTGGACTACTTGCGGTAGAGCTTCCCGGGGTTTCAGGGTCGAACCTGTCACGACCGCACTTCGCCAAGGATAGCAAAAGCGGATAAATCGCGACTAATAAAAGGATTTAAAGAAATAGGGAAGAAATGAGGATAGAAATTTCACATTAAAAAGTCAAACAATATGATAAGATAAGATCCAAGTATTCGATTACAAGGATTTGAATAACAATAGCATTTCACCAAAATAAATCAGAGTTTCAATGATGATAGTTCACTATGCTCTCATAACAAACTGCAGCAGAAAAAGTCCAGAAAACAACTTCGCGTATGAAGACACGAAGCGTCGAAAGATCCACACTTATTTACTTAAGTAGCAAAAACTCTGATCAGCACGCCTCCACCCTATTGCTTAATCTGTACATTTATAAATACATGCAGGGCTGAGTTCTAAGGCCCGAGCTTACTAAATTCTTTTGTGAGCTAAAAGTTCATCTGCGCATACTAAGTTCTTTCATCATTCATCATTCCTCATTCACCATTCAATCGTTCATTATTTATCATTCATCGTTCCATCATTCATCATTCATCGTTCCATCATTCATCATTCATCGTTCCATCATTCATCATTCATCATTCCATCGTGCCGGGAAGGTGGCCACCTTCCGCGGACACCTCGCCGGCCAACCTCTCTAGGTTGGCTCACGGCTCTCGCGCGCTCTATTCTAATCATAACGTTTTGGCGTAGCCAAAACCAACAAACATACAATCCAACAGATAGGCTTCGAAAATAAACATTTTATGGCATGACAACAACTTTAAAAAAACACATCTCCATTTTGAAAAAAATGATATTTCATAACTTTAAAAATATTTGCTTTATATCCACACTATAGTGCTGGATATTTAAAAGAAAGTCCACCTGATACGTTTACTCCTCAATTAAAATTCTCCCGTCGGCCTCCCAGCCAAAAATAGCCTTTTAACAAAAACAGTGTAACACGCTAATCAGTACTTGAACTATTTCTCTTGAGAAAAGAATGCATGCATCCTATTGGGTAGCACCTATATCTTAGTCTCGGCTTATAAGATTTTTCTTAATCATGTCTCGGGCTTCACTGCTCTGCATAGTTTAATTATTCTCTTTACTAATTTCGGAAAATTCTATTTTCTCTAACATAAGTATTTGTGCTCTTACTTAATAAAATATGGATTCTTGGAAGATCCCTTCTATTTCCTTTCTTTGAATTCTTCTTAAGGCCGCTCATGGCGTCGCGGGGGCGACGCCGATCGGCCCTCGCTTCTCCAACTTCAATATTTTTTATCTTCGAAAATTAATTAATCAAGCTCCAACTCGATTCTTAAATTAATTTCAATCCAACAATATTTAAAATCTCGGCCCAACAATTAATCTCTTGGCCCAAACTAAAGTAGTGATCGGCCACTACTACCAATTTAATTAGGGGCCCAAACCAATTAATTAAAATTGAAGTCAACCCAATCATATACTCCCCATCGGTCTCTTCTCCCTTCTCAGTACTTTCTCTAAATTTCCAAATTAGAGATTCTCAAATTGAACGAGAACAGCGGCGGTTCCGATCTACTCCCATCTCTCTCGCACTCTCATCTCCGGCGCTGGTGATCTCGTCGTCCTCTGCGTCGTCGTCTCTGCCTCCTTTCTCCACCGTTTCCTCTTCACTCCACTTCTCCAATTTCCCCTAAATTTCCAGATCCCTAAATTGAAAGACATAGCAGCAGCGACACTCTCCCATTCTCACCGGTGAAATCGCCGTCGCCCTTGCGCCGCCGGCACGCTGCTGCTCTAGCAACACCTTTCACCGGTGATTCACGCCGTCTCCCTCCGTCCAGCGCCGGTGCTCGCTCTGCCGTTTTGTCGGCCCACGAATGGAGGTGTCGCCTCCTCAGTGAACCTCCGTCACTAATGGCTGCCGTATTTTCCTCCGGCCACAAATTTCGAGCTCCACCGCCACCACTGTCATGACGGCAACCTTGTCGCCGGACAGTCCATCACCCGACAACCTCTCTCTCCTAAGCTAAGTCCCTTCCCCCACTTCCCCTTTACTTGTTCTGTTAAGTTTTAAGTTCTTTTGGGGCAGTAGTCCATTTGGGGAGGAACAAATGATGCCTTATTGCATATGAATTCTACTGTGGTGGTTTGAGTCCTTACTTATTGTTGGGTTCCTACTATTTGATTCAAGCAGCCTATTTTGCCATGTACCAAGCTTGGTTCTTAATCACTGAGTCATTTTATTGTTGCTATGAGATGAGATTCCTATGAAAAATTCTAAGTTCTTGGCTACTACTTGTGGTTGTTCTACACATGATGCAAAATGGGGTGTTGAGGTAATTACCTTGCTCGGTGATTCCTTTCTGTTGCGGGGCTGCTCCTATCTCGCTGCCTATCCTTCCTCCCTTGCTGCTCCTTTGTTCCTCGAACCTTTGGGAGTCGAAAAGTGGGAAGAAGAGGGTGGTGATGGGTGGTATTTATAGCCGAGTCCTTGGTTAGTGAGGGTTGATCCTTGGAAGCTAGATTCTCCAAATCCAGTTAGGGGTTGCCTCCCCTTTCATATTTTCTTAATAGGCTTCCATACCTAAATTGGAGAAATTTTTGGGAGAGTGGCCCATGGCTGATCTCGCTCTCTATTTTGTCATGTTTCCCCTTTTTGATCTCTTGATGAGCTCATTTCTCTTATGCCACTTTGTTTCTTCGTAAGATTGGAGAAGATACTTTCTTAAAGATTTATTTCATACTTTTCCATTTTCATGAATAAACTTTTTCCTTGGGTTTTGTTGATGGAGAAATCTAACCATTTTTGGAATTTCCTTAGGACAACTCATGCTATCTCTAGGAGACTACAATTTGATCCCTTGGCATGGAGTGGGGATTAAGAATCGAGATATGTGTAGAAGGAGTCTCAAGGAAGATTTGAGGATCTTGTAGTCGTCTCCTTGCTCACTTTGGTTTGATGATGTAGAGTGACCTTTGTAAAGAAATTGTACTATTTCCATTTAATCCTCACATAGGACAAGTATCCTACTACTTGTGGAAGGTAGACTTGCACCTTTGTGCATTTGGCTTCCACATTTCCTTTTTGATGAAATGTAGCTTCTAAATTTCATACACAAAAGTAGCATGTACTCCCATCTTCACATATTCTCATGCATATGTATTGTAGTACTGTCTGCAGGTGACAAACATTGTACATATATTTTTAGTATTTTCCTTGAAATTCTTTGCTACTTTCTTCCCAAAAGTGAAGCCTTTTATCTTTAATATTCCAAATCGTAACGGTTGTATTTTCCATGGTGATATCTTGATTCAAACAAATTCCTAGTACTTTGTCCAACGTGATAAAATGAGATGCTACTTAAGTCATCCTTTGAAATTGAATTCAACTAGTTGCTTGCTAGAAAAAAAATTCCATTGAGCTCCATGTCGATAATTATTATCTCCAACTCAAAAAATTTCCTTATTTCCATAGAAAAAGAAATTATGCTTCAAATCCTGGCGTGAAATTTCTGGGGCGTCACTGAACCAATTTCCCGCCCCAGATCCTTCTTCGGCGACAATCATGTTGTGCAAGATTATGCATGTATACATGATATCGAACATATTCTCCATAAACCACGTACGAGCCGGGACTTTGATAATGTTGAAGCGCCCTTGGAGAACCCTGAACACCCTCTCCACATCCTTGCGAGCAGCCTCTTGCTTCTGCGCAAAAAGAGCCTATTTTTCGTTCATCGGCCTGTTGAACGTCTTCACGAAGGTTGGTCACTTCGGGTAGATGTCGTGGGCAAGATAGTACCCCATTTTATACAGCCGGTTGTAAGCAATGAAGTTGATGGCCGACGCTTTACCTTTTAAAACTTCGGTGAAGAGGTCGGATTGGTTGAGCACGTTGACGTTGTTGTTCGATCCGGGGACCCCGAAGTACGCATGTCAAATCCATAGCCGGTAGTCGGCAACGGCCTCGAGTATAACAGTGGGGTGGGTGCCTTTGTGGCCGCTCGTGTATGACCCCCTCCACGCCACATGGCAATTCTTCCATTGCCAATGCATGCAATCGACGCTGCCAAGCATCCCGGGGAATCCGTGCACTTCTTCGTGAAGGTGGAGCAAAAACTGACAATCTGTCGTGCTTGGCTTCCAGAGAAATTCGTCGGTAAAGGCTGCCCGGACGCCTTTGCAGAAGTTCATCAAGCACATTCTCCTAGTGCTTTTGTCCAATGTGGAGGTATTCGTCGAACAAATCCGCCGTTTGTCTAGTAGCAAGCTGACGGATTGTTGCATTACATTTCTGTAGCGTCGTGTGGCTGGGACGGCCGACGGCGTCGAACCCTTCTTGGAAGAACTCTTCTCGGGCTGCCAATGTATTTGCGATGTGCAGAAATAGTCGTTTCCGCATGTGAAAACGGCGGCGGAAGTAGGTCTCTCCTCATACCGGGTTATCACAGAAGTAGTCGCGTACTAACCTTGCGGCGGCTTCCTCCCGGTTACGATGGATGTAAGTCCGGGATCGTCTTTGGGGCGACGCGGCTTCCTCTGCCTCCCTATGTCGATCTTCTTCAAGCGATTCTTCCATTATTCGACGCATTTGCTCAAATGGATCCATGAATGGATTAAATTTGGGAGAAGAATAAAAGAGATGATTTTAGATGAAAATTGGAGAGGAAAGAGAGATGATTTAAGAAGAATAGATGTGTGTTTGTGTGTGTGAAAGATGAGTATTTATAGAAAAAAATTAATAAAATAACCGTTGAACGGTCATATTACCGTTTCTTTTTTTTTATTAAATTTGAATTTAAAAAAAATAATTTATTGCGTCAGAGTGACGAATCCCACTCGCGGGCCGGCGAGTGGGCGTTACACCTAGCGCCAGCGCACCAGCCGTCTCGGCGAGACAGGGACGAGACGGGACGCTGCAACGCGTCTCACGTCCGTCTCGTCTCGGAGGGACGAGATAAGAGACACCCACGGGATGCGTTAGTTTGTAACAGTCCGAAGATGAAATGTGCAAATAGCATGGGGACGGAGGGAGTATAATAGAGGAGACATATAAAATTAGAAAGTTTACCAAAAATTTATCTTAACTTGATTCGAGATCTTTTTACTAAGTATTATACTTGAGTTTCAAATGTTCTGACAATATAATTGTTGCTATATTGATATTTGTTGATGTAGCCTAATTAGGGATTAGTAGGCAGATGTTTGTCTCATTCTGTTTTTTTTACATGTCCACTAAATATAACATATTTTACAAACTAGAAATACTTATTATTCTTGCTAAATTTACATTTTTTTTGTTACGTTATTTTCTTACATAGATTAATTGTGTTAGAAAAAACTTTTTAAAAGAGAGTAGTTGTCATACTATATCACTTTAATAAATCATATAATTACAAAAACAATTGGTGTGAAGATGTGTGAGTCCGTGAGTGGTGGAAAAGATAAGTGGAGGACGAGACGTGAGAGTCAATGAAAATTCCATCAATCTTCGTGTGTTCACATGGGCTGTGGAATAATGGCACTGCCATTTTTCTAGAATTGGAATTTAGTGTGCTTATCATTATGTTCTATACGATTAGATAAATAATTTTTAGGAGTATTGGATTCTATTATTAATGTTATATGCTCTATCAAGCTGAGAATAAACTCCATCCTGCCATCTTTCTACAAGTGGAATTTATTGTTTCTGTCATATTTTTTACAATTTTGGGGTTGTTGTTACTTAAAAAAATCATTTAAAAATCTGGAAACGTTATTGTTGTGACCCATATGTGAATTAGTAAAACTAATTTCGCTTCAAAGGCACTTCATAAATGGACTTTTTGCTTAACATAGATACACATTATTAGCGATGCTAAACATTATGTGTTCACAATTGTGTGACACATTATTCCCCTCTATATTAAATTCATATATTACGAAGAAAAGCATCTTTTCCCTGTCAACTAGAATATTGCTCACTGAAGTCCCTTTATAATTTAAATAAGCAAAATAGGATAAAGTAATGATAAGGTAAACCAACTTAAATTTATAAATACTAATCCAATGAAATCCTACATAAGCTAATCAAAACTTTGACTCTTCTTTTTTTTGGAATTATAATTTCTCTATCATATCTACTTTCCAACCAAGAGAATTAAAACAGCTACACAAAAAATGTGACAAATCTGAGACTTAATATTTAAATGGGCTGGCTTTTAAGTTTGGGTTGTTAGATTATTGATGAATAAGCTGGTGGACTGTCCGTATCGTGTTGGGCCGCAACAACACTGCCTTAATCGATAATTGATTGAGTTTCACATTATACGGAGTAGTACATAATTAAGAGCCTTTGCAATTTAAGTATGAATTTATTTTAATCTTGTTGCAAATTAGATCCTATTTTAAATCTGTTGGCAACTGAAACATAAAAATGAATAATATAATATCTCACATCGGTGTACACAAAGAGATTAATCCAGTATATAAGTCTCATGAACTCTCCTCTTATCACCAATTGGTTTTAAGATGGAACCCATGAATTTCTATCAAAATCGTTACACAATGTCTCGTTCTTCGATATGTTGCTAAATCGACATTTCTATTTTTCCCCGCAACGGCTTATTAGCTTATAGTTGAGATTTAGGCATCCATCTAGAACTGCAACTCATTTACTCAACTGCTAAACATTCCGCCATACACAATGAATTTCAAAATTCTTTGATCAATATTGTCTGTGTTATAGAAATAAAATGATTGAATTTTTGCAAGAAATATAATTTGCGCCAAGCTCCAAACTTCGATGCCATGCTTAAATTGCATAATGAGTATGCTCGTCTGAATATTTAATATTTTTGTGGGGAAATGCCAATAGTTTTTAAATTTAGAGAAATCTATAGAAAAATTATACAAGTCTATATCGCCGTGAAGATTACGTTTTCTCTTAACAAACAAAGGGATAAATTAGGGGCTTCTTTGTAGTTTATTTATTTGTATTTACATTAAGATGAAATAAAAGAATGACATCAAATTCCGAAATGGATATCTTGTCGGTACATATACAATGGATCAATTACCAAGATTGACGAAATGGACTGATATGATTGATTACATTGTGGGTTTTGGGATTTTTATTTATGAAGATAAACCGATTATAAATGCTGAAAACATGAGATTTTGATCCGAAGATATGCTACAGGCCACACGCATGGTTCAAATAAATTATATCTCAGTGTTCGTGTAAGAATTGATTAAGTTGTTTAGTGTGTGTGTGTGTGTCTTAAATGTATACTTAATCAGGTTCGTAAATTTGTACGTATTTTCAAAGTTAATAATGAACCCAACTGCAAAATTTCACTTGATTCTATATACATGGTAACGCAACTAAAAAATCATCCTAAAATGGTTTATATCATTTGCTTAAAGGAACAGTTACATTTAAAGAAACGAAATGTTAAAATTATTCAAGAAATTTAAAAGTGAGCTTTTACTAATTTGGAAGTGGGATATTTTTGCATACAGAGTCACATACATGTATTTGCCGTCGGAATAAGTTTTGGCTAGTAAGTATAAGATTTGTTGCTTAGAGTCGTCGAAAAATTAGTAGACTATGAGACCATCGAGATTGCGTCTGATAAGTGGTTTAGGGCATTTGCAAGTGTTGACAACACCTGAGGCTATGGACGTTGATCGTTCATTGCTGGGTGGCGGTGACTGAGGCACGCCGTACATTGGGCCGCTGTGCGGACGGCATAACTTAGTCCAATTTGAGTGCTACATGTGCACGAACTTAGTCCAGTTCGGGCATGAACTGATTGTTCAAATATTTTGAAGATTTCTTTGTTGATATTCTTTTTGTAGTATGACCTAATTTAGGATATAGCCTAAAGTAGTTAGTAAGTATTTGAGATCTGACTTGGAAAAAAAATGATACTTCGTATAACATATAAATATACAATACTTGCCCAAATTTATATGTGTTGTGAATTTTCTAACAGCAACATGTAACCTACTCATAGAGAAAACATTCGAATGCACAACATAATCGCCTAAATCTTATTTTGGTAAAGTTTAAGAAAAAGGTTTCAAAATGAGATCCATTTTTTGAGAAGCCGATTCCTAAAATTAAGTAAACTCTCGTTATTTAATTTTCATATATTATTAATAAGTTTTTTGGGAAATTTAGAGAGCCGTCGAAATTTCCGCGGCAAAAAAAATATTTGGGCATGTTACAAGTTGTAACAAAAGTTCAAAATTTGTGAATGTAGTATCGAAATTATAAATTAAATAAATGATCATGATTTATAAAATACTACAGGTCTTTTAATCAAATTTCCTTTTCTACAAATAACATATTGTACTTAAATTAAATGGACCACATAATCGAAACACAATATAAAATGGTTTTTAATGGAAAATGAAGAATATGAGATGGGTGATTGAATAGTTGGAAAGTTTATCGTTTAGTACATCTTCTTGAGAAATTGATGCGCCTAATTATAGCCTATAAAATTATTGCAGGTGTCGTTGACTTTATGAACCGGAAAATGCTGATTTTGTACTATCATGGGGACCATGCAACACAACTAATCCAATTATTTCATCACACATCAATGATTATATTTTAATTACGTGATTAGACATTAAACACCAATTTGATATTTTACTATTTCTCTAAAACTAATCAATTAATTTCCCTCATATCATAAAACTTACTCCTATGATACAGAGCAATTAGTGAATGATCATTATACTAGTAAAAAAATCTTCATTTATAATATGGTTGCATATATCCATGGCAAATTCTTTGCTAGGAACATTTTTACCATTAAAATTGCAATATTGTCTTAGCCATGATAATGTTGAATGTTAAAGCCAGCTCACTATATGGGTCAAGTTTGATAAAATCTGAATAGGCTTAACCGACCAATAAACTAATCACATGCTAAATATAATGTAAGTCATGTTTAATGGTCAACATGTATTCAAAGTGAAAAAAGTGATTGATGATAAAAATGCGACACTTCAAAATTCAAATTGACTTGAGCAAGAAATAAGTAACTCTTGTAAAGGTAAGAAAGAGTAAATATTTATCTAAATTAGTAATAGTTTTTTTTTTTTTGGAATCTAAACGTTTTATAATAAGCATCAGAACAAAACATGGAGAAGTAAAATGACGAGTATAACTTTTGAATACAATCAAATGAAGAAATATGTAACTCTTGTAAAGGCAAGAAAGAGAAGTAAAGGTAAGAAGGAGTAAATATTTTCCAACGTTATTAAGATTTTTTTTTAATTCTAAACGTTTTATAATAAGCATCAGAACAAAACATGGAGAAGTAAAATGACGAGTCTAACTTTTGAATACAATCAAAATGAATTTTCAAGTAATAACTATACAAACTTTTTAAAGTAAAAATAAAGTAGTGAAATTTGCAAATTAAATAATGAAATTTTGCTTAATTTTGGATCAACCTTCGGTCGGGATATTTTTGATCAAACTGTTTCGGATTGAATTTTTTTTCGAGTTAAAAAATTTCAACCCAAAGTCACTCAAGTGGCTTATCCCATTAATATAATGAGTCAATGACACATCCTAAAAGTTTGAGAATATATTGAGTTTATGTTGGAGATTACTGTTGTTAACTTTCTCACATCAACTTAAATAATTTTATATACTTCTTTGCCCATACAAATATATCAGACAGCACAAACTCTAATGTATAATTAGTAAAATAAGAGAAAAGAAAAAAAAATACTACTAGTTGAATTGATATTAATATATGGTGGTCTAATAAATGAAAAAAAAAGTAAAAGAGAAGAAGAAATGTAATTGAAATAGTGTGTTGGAACTCATAAATGATAAAGTAAATAGAAGGACAAAATATTTTCATAAATGAATATAGACTATTTCTATGGAATAAAAAAAAGAAATATGACCTAATTCTGTATGACAAGGAGGATATACAAGAGTAAACTAGAAAAAAAAGTCATAATATACAAATTACAATATTGTTTACACTTTTTCGGTTCATCTAAAAATAAATATCACCATAAGGGTGTCCACTATAAGGCGGACATGCCCAATAGCTCCGCCCCAGTTTTTGTCCATAGCCCCAATTTTATTGTCCATAGCTCCAAAATTCTATTTCCGCCACTATAGTGGACAACTCCAATAGCCCCCAAATTTTATAATCAATTTTCATTTTTAAATATTTTTTAGTTTCAATCAAGTGTAATTTAAATAATCGCAGTGTAAATAACTAGAATACGAGGTAATTAGGGCCGAATATTCGTTGTATTGCAAACCGGTAAAATTATACAACGAATAATTAAAATAAAATACAACTACAAAACTCCGCCACCGTCTACTCGGTGTCGGAGTGGATGGATTTTGTGAAAATGGTGAAAAAGAGGTGGTGGGAAGTGGTATTTATAGAGGAAAAAAGAAAAAAAAAATAAAAAAATTTAGTTCACTCCGCATGCGCCGCGACCAAACTTCTCACTATAATCGCCGCGCCTATAGGCGCGGCTATAGCCCCCCGCCGCGTCCTCGCCCCGCACCCGGCGATTCCTCGTCCGCCGCCCCTCCCCCCAGCCGCCGCGTCCACCCCCGCGGCGGACACCCTTCACTATAAGCCGCCCCGCTTCCGCCCCAAACGCGGCTATAGCCGCGTCCTCATTATAGTGGACGCTCTAAGTCTAAAGACCTTAATTTTGTTTGAATTTGCACAAACCTAGAGTGAAGTAGGAAATAAAATTTATACACCAATTACATATGTAATGTCTTACAACAAAAATTTATGCAAAATTGGCTATGTCTTGTTTATATTTATATTCCCCTAACATAGTTCGAATATTTGGAGCAGAAGGACAAAAAATAACAAATTCCAATAAAAAGTGCAATTGAATTGTATTCAGAAATAGTACTACGAAAAGACTTCCCAAAGAATCATGGAAAAAGACTTCGTGGTAAAAGAATTATGTACCCTCAGTATAAATCAATTTTATTGATTTTTGAAATATTTCAAAATCTTTGTTGGCGAGAAAAAATATTAAACTTTTGTAAAAGAATTTAAAACGCTGCATTAAAGATACAAAATCACTACATTTGTAATGAAATTAATTACACTAATAAAAGTAAAAATTTTGCCTTTCATAGAATTCAATTCTTGATGCTGCATTTATCAACAAGTAGATGTGTGTCTACCTTCGATTTTCACGATTGAATGGCCTAAATAATTTTGCATTATCATAATTTACAATTGTTCAAACCCTCACCAAATATTTTTTTTGTACTTTTTCTTTAAAATCATGATATGTCTAGATAGTTTTGTGAATCATTAATTCATTATGCAAAATTACCCATCATTACATAAATTAATAAGCAAAGTTTTTACATTATTCTCAGAAATTTTGATTTTTACTGCTATCATTTTTCTCCTGCATCCAATCTACTCTGGTGTGTGTGATTGACATAATTTTCAAATGTCCCACAAAAAGGGCCCAGCACCAGAATTCATTGAAATTCTTGCAGATATTTATTGCCCATATTCTTCCTGCCTTCGCAGCATACTTGTTGTGTACGATAATTTTTGTTTTCAGAAAACATTTTTTTTTTGGGTAAAAAAACATATTTCAATTATAGAATTTTGTAGTATATTTTTTGAAATATCTTAATTAAATTACGACCACTACAGACCATTCACGTCCGAAATAATAACTGACATTTTTCTTAACTATACCAGTTTTAATTTTTCAACTATACTTTTTTGCGTTTGTGTTGAAAAGTTATAATAAACCATTTAACATAAACCAACATTAAAAATTAAAATACAACTATTGTTAGCGTACGACTAATAAATCTTCAACATAAACTTAGCTCATATGCATAGCAAAATAAATTGATACTGGATTTCGATCCAGTGAGAGTTTTGAAAAATTAATTTTTGAAAGATCAAGGATATAGTAGTGGGGTGCGTTAGGGTGACATCACTCTTAAAGTGACAACGTGACAACAAGTAACATGCAATCTGCAATACATAAGCAACTAATATGTGATACATAGGCATGTAATTCGGCATATGGTTCCAAGCAATATGAGATACGAAATCAAAGCACTATGGTGACACCATAGTTTAAATGACATTCTAGGCAAGCAATTTGCGATACATAGGCAAGCATTCTGCGATACACAAGCAAGCAACTCGGCATATTGTTTCAAGCAATCTGCGATACGAAATCAAAGATAATCAAACAATCTACGATATATAGGCAAACAAGTCTGTCACACAGTGGCGGACACAAGTGGAGGGGGTGAGGGGCTTAAGCCCCTCCCAAACTTTTTTTTATAATAAATTTATACTATAAAAAAAATCAATATTCTTAGAAATTATCTTAAGCCCTTCCCAAGCAAATATCTTTGGGTTTAATGGGAAGGAGGGGCTGAAAAAATAAAATCACCGAGAAAACATCTTGGAACCATGGCAACCGCATATAATGGGAAGAATAAGATAGAAATAAATAAGAGCTGTTAAACTTAAATGAATACAATATGATAATAATATTGAAAAAGTGAATCTCTATTCCCTAGTTAAACGGTGGCACGATCTTGCAAGTGTAACTACATTTTAATGATCTTACTTATAATAATAAAACTTTAAAAATTGTTTCCTAAATTTGCAAGAAACATTTTTCTATTGAACAACGTAATTTACCGAAAACTAAAAAAGTTTTTCCCTTGTTCAGCCACACTCCATTTAAATTTATTCCAAACGGTAGAACAAAAAAATATTGAATTTTTCTCCCACAAATTTCAAACGAGAATTACAACTTGTCTTCTTTACCACTTTAATGGATTAGGCCAGATCAGTTTTTTCCTTTTCTTTTGTCATAGTTCACAAATTCAAATTCATATTTTTAATTAATATAAACATATTTGTGTAGTTTTGATTGCCATATAAGCTTTAATTTGCCACCTATATTTTGATTTTAGATCTAGGAGAAAAATTATAAAAATCAAAAGTTCATATATTTATATTCAAATTTTAAAATTTAGGAGATAATTATGCATTTTTTATGGAATATTAGATACTTATTGCTTTAGCAAAACAAACACAACAATTTTATTTTTCTTTTTGTTAATATAAAATTATATTCATCCATGAATAAATGTCCCATTGTTCACCGGCTCGAATTTTAATGCAAAATTGGTAAAATAAGAAAGGAATAGAAATAAAATGTGTTAGTGGAAAATGGATCCTTAATGAGAGAAAAAAAATTCCTAAAATGGAAAGTTTCTATTTTTAGGGGACTGACAAGATACAAAAGAATTTCTATTTTTAGGGGACGGAGGGGCATGAAAATTTTTAGTGAAGCCCCTGCTAAAATTTATTTCTGTGTCCGCCACTGCTGTCACATGGCAGGCTAAGATTGAATCTGCTACTAAATCTAGCGGTTGTCCTTGGTGGTAGAGTGTCATCTTAAATGGTGTTATCATTTTAACAGAAACCTATAGTAGTATTCATTTTCATTTGTAAAGGCCATGCTTAGAATAAACTACACCAAAAGTTTAAGAGTGTGTGTCCTCATGTATATGAATACTCTCTTGGTCCGCTATAATCGTCTAATTTTGTTATTTTCATCCGTCCGTCCACCAATAAATGTCTTATATACCATATTTAGCTAAAATAAACCCCCAAATTATTCCATAAATGACTGGTTTTGCCACAAATGATCATTTATTAGATCCAGTATATTTTAGGTATATATTTTTAATTAAAATGATATGCTACATACATTATGTAAACTTTTATTTTATGTGAGCACTACTCTCGTTCGACGCGCATTTAGTATTGTTTGTCTTGTTTTATAATATTCAAATAGTACATAAAAAGTGTCATTGAAAATTTTAATTTTACAATATTTATAAAAATGAAGGCTTAATTTGTCATTTTATTTATTTATTAAAGTTATTAAAAAAATGAGCAATGGAGTTTTGATTATTATGAATTTTGTAAATTTAAAAATTTCAATAACAATGTATAATATATTAGAATCAAATTAAATATATAAAACAAAACAAATAACGTTAAACATGTGTTGGAAGTGGGTGGTGCTCACATAAGGTATGTATAGTACTTCATATCAATTCCAATATATGCTATAAACCTAATGTAAGCTCCGTATTTGAGCATCATTCTTGTTCTATTCACATTTAATGTTGTTTGTTTTCTCTCTTATATAACTTGTCTTCCAGAAATTTAATACTACTATTATTCTTTATCTATGATAGTTTTCTCTTTGAATATCATAACTTTTTTATTAATTTATCAATAGAAATTTAAAGAATACATCAGACTCAAACCTATAAATTAAAATCCATTAGCAAAAACTAATAGTATTTGCCAACAAACCGATCAAGTACTACGACTTCTAGTCTTAAATGCACTCAACATATATACCTTAGTGTACAATTTCTCTGCAAATACTTCACTTTATATATATACACCTACACATATTATAAACTAATTCATGCATATATATTTAGTGGCAGTGAAAAGAATATACAGCTATCGGCCATTCATTATGCATTATGCCTCACTTTATGTACTATTTCAACATATACTCATACAACACCAAATAAGGAAATTAACTATTCAATGTATGGAAAGGTTTTCAACTTTTCATCATTTAGCATACTTTCTTTTCTAATAATATATCTCCTTCACTACTAATTTATTACACTAAAGTATGTACAAACCAAAAGTAAGCCTACACATTTACAAAATAAATAAACCAGTTCATAATTATGTTCCAAAAATGTTTCTAATGTTTCCGATTTTCTTTGTTTAGATTATTAAATTATTAATTTAACTATACGCACATCGAAATGTTCGTATTACGTTCAACTTTCATTTGTGTTTCCCACTTAAATTTAGTACTATTATTCAATGCTTAATACATGGAGCAGTCAATAAAATACACCAAAATATAGTATTAGGTTCGCGTCAGAAGATACTAGTATAATATAGTATTGTAGGGAGTCTTGAGACTTTAAATATAACCCATTAATTATGAGCAAGTACTGATTAAATGTTCAAATTTCCTTGCACGCACAATTAGGTCCAAAAATCTAAGTTAATTGTCTCTAAATAGTAGAACTCGACAAGATTAAGAAGATTAAACCTTCCGGCCGTCGTCATTATCATAGATATATCACAATTAGTAATCCAATTAAATTTTGGAAAACATTTAACACAAGAGTTAAATCCGCTTTCGCCGGCTTCACCACCTATTCATAAGTCGGAAATATAATAGTATCATAATTACTATTTAAGATAATCTTTTATGGGATTAATGATTAAAAAATATGAATAATAATGGGCAGACAGAATGCATCCCTGCGATATAGGACAAGGCAATATTCAAGAATTAATTGCTAAAGATAAAATTTTCCAAAACTTTATTTTTTTCTTTCTATATTAGTATGTTATTTTGAAAAATAAAAACCAATCTGAAAAATTTAGTATTTGGTTATCATTAAATCACGGGCTTCAACAACAAATTTTATGTGTTACGCTTCCATCTATTTAATTAGTGTCAAGAAGCGTAAATATTGTTTGCGATTTTTATTTTTCCTTTACCTTTCATCATTACACAACCAAAAATAAAACAAAATCACTAACAACATAAATTTAAATTACGAAGTTGGGAAAAAAGGTTAAGTTGGAAAGGAAAAATGGTGAAAAGTTTGATGCGCCGCAGTTTTAGGTTCAACCATTTTAATTACACTTGATTGCAGATTAACGGCATGAAGATTAACCATGAATAATTAGTAAGAAAGCGGTAACCGAAGGGTTCAATAATGCATGCTACTTTACCAGAAATAATGGAGTATGAAATTTCAGACAGAAAAGAACAAAGAGAGAAGAAAAAAAGGCAAGTTGGGATAGTTAAAAAAAATGGAAAAATGAAAGCAGAAGAATCTTGTACTGAACTGTAAACTGATGTATTTTTTTTTATGGACAATCAGGGTACGATGAATGGTTGGACCTTGTAATAACCCCACATAAAGGAAACAAATCAGTTCTTGAATTAATTCAGATTCAATTACACGAAACAAAGAATATTAATTACCCTTTGTTTTCTTGATAAAAATACATGTATGGTGCATCTAGCAAGAGATGGAATTAGGAAACAAATAGATAGATAGATAGATAGATACATAGAGAGAGATCTAAACTAGTAATTAACTTGAAGAAAAGAAGGGAAGTATTGCCTGGCTCCATTCTGTCTGCCTCTTTAACCTTAACAACAACAAGCAAGAGCCCTCAAAAACACTAGGCAAATCATCGCCGGAGATTGGTGGAAACCCGCCGCGATGCGAGGGGCAAATCCGTCATAGCATGCAGCAGAGTGAAAGGGAGTGAATGTTCTCCTGCACCCATTGTTTTCCTTCCACTTCCACTACCACTTCCACCAACTCTCTCTCTCTCTCTCTCTCTCTCTGTAATTGTGGGGTGTGAGTGTGTATATATATGTGAATAGTGATGATAAATTATGATGATTATTATTATTAAGGATTGGCCCCCTGAGGCGATCTCTAAATTGCAGTTTCTCTCTCTCTCTCTCTCTCTCTATCATAATGTGGCGGAGGTGTTGGGGAGTGGGAGGAGGTGGAGAAGGGGGGCTGGGCTGGGCTGGGCTGGGCTGGGCTGCCTTTTAAAGAGGGGCCCAGCCGGAAGAGGGGTTTCATTACTAACATTACATTTCCGGCTGCTCTCTCCTTATTCTTCTCCTACGCGCTTCTCTCTTTCACCTACTCGCCCTCTGTGGAGGGACACGCGTCAGGCTAACCCATGCCTTGTTTCCTTTTTACTTTATTTTCACCTCTACACAACCCCCCTTTCCCTTCACGTTGGTTGCATTCATTTTTTGAAAGCTATGTTTTTCCATTAAATGTACTTATTTCATTAAACGTAATTATTCCTCACCCGCAGTTTTGCTTTTATTTTTATTTATTAGTAATTATTTATTTACACAATTCTTGAGTATTACTCATTCGTCACAATGGCTTTTGAAATGGAACGAATTTAATGGTGTCGCTACCTACCTAGATTCATACTAAGCTTCGCCATTTTGAAGTATTTTAGGCATGAAGGATCATATTCTCATTACAAATTCTTTAGTAGTATAATTTTTCAGGAGCAATCACGGCGATGAGCGATGATGGAATGGTTTCAATTGACAAGTTTGATGGATCAGATTTTAATTTCCGAAATATAAGATTCCGTGATTTCATTTTTCGTTAAAGGCATATATACGAACCCCTGCAAGAAAAGACGTAAAAGATGGATTTAGACGAGAGTCGCTGGAATAGAAGAGAAGAGAAATAATGTTGGTGATGCTGGAACCATTGTACAAGTAGTCCTCAACAACTTTCCATTAAATCGATGAAATATTTTACTTTGCTCATTGCAATATAACTTTCCATTCGTGGGGGTTTGACAACAAAATTTCCATTTTAATTACTGAAAATAAATGTATTGGTAGAATATCTACCTCGCATTCGGAAACCCTCCCAAAATTTTGTAGCTATATATTGAGCCATGGGTTCCATTGAAGTTTTTTTTTAATTAATGTTTTTGGGTTCTTAATTATTAGTAAAGTTTCCATTTTAAATATGTATGTAAATTTAGCCGAACCCATGTCGTAATCCTTGGTGGAAGATAATTTTGATGTTGACTACAAGAATGAGGATGACATAAGGGTAGTAAATGGGGAAAGTAAATACATTTGAGTCTTTGAAAACACAATACAAAGTTCATCAATAACTCTTGGAATTTCCAAAACATAAAAAAAAATAAGATGAAACAAAATAATAATATGATTTATTCGCCATGCGTAATCCCATGTTTTTTTATTAAAATAAAAGTTGAATATCAATTTACACTTATACTACCCCTCTCTCGAAAAAACATTACAAATGTGTGAACAGAAAAGGAAAAAGTGTGTGTGTGGAATGTGTGTAGAGGGTGAAAGGCCTAATTCAACCTTTTATGTTGGGGCTGTGTGTTTTATTTTTGGTAAGACACAATTACAAAGTTTCTTTTTCATTCAACCCATTAATCATGAGATTTTTCTACTATGAATCATCCATTCATTTCAACCTTTAGCAACCCCACCCCCTCTGAATTTCATGCAATCACCTCTAATGCATTGTTCCCTAGATTGATTTTATTTGTACTGCCTTTTTTCCTTTTCAATCCTCTCATTATTACTTGCCATATTCTCTCAATGATATGATCTTGAAAAATAATTGTACATGTTTATAATTAATCACATTGCTATTTTTTCTTCTTTTTCTAGACTAGATTTGTATATCATCGCATCTCATTAATATAAAGAATACAAAAGTTTTTTTTTTCTTGAAAGATGGTTATTTGAAAAGGAAATTAATAAAAAAATGTCAGGAAGAACAGAGAGATTCCATGATAATATGGAGGGATCCATAAATGAAGAAAAGATATGATTATATGGTGGCTTAAACGTAAAAAACATCAATCATTTGCGTCTTTGAATTGCTCCACAACCTCCTCTTTTCTTTCTAGAAGCATATCACTTTTTCTCTCTTAACTTGCCTTCCATTCCACACCTCTGTTGCTAGTGCCCATTATATAATTTTGTCCATCCGGATTTAAATAATACTCGCTCCGTCCCCGATTAATTGTCACTCTTTTTCATTTCGATCTGTACCTCAATAATTGTCACACTTCATTTTTACCATAAATGGTAAGTATGTCTCACATTTCACTAACTCACTTCACTCACATTTTATTATAAAACCAATATAAAAGTGAGTCTCACATTCCACTAACTTTTTCAACCAACTTTTCTTTATATTTCTTAAACCCATGCCCGTTCAAAGAGTGACAATTAATCGGGGACGGAGGGAGTAATACTCTCGTTATCTCATTCAAAATAAAATATTTATTTTTTAATACACTATTAATATGTTACTATAAGAAATGGTCATCTTTACAAAGAATAAGGTTATCCATTCATTTATAAAAGAGTCACGATCATGTGATAGGATAAGAAGGGGTTTCAATACGCCTTCACAATATATGGATTGAAATGATCATAAGACTTCCACGCTTGCAACAAAGATGAGAAATTTAAAGATGAACGTTGAATCTGAACCTCAATTCTTGTGATCTAGGGAGCTCTAATTCAACGAGTATGTATGTGGGTTGAAGTAGTGGGAGCAATTTGTTGGCAATTGAACTATCTCACGTCGGTGTCAAGAGAAAAATGAAAACTAGACCTAGTCATCCATATAAATCTCGTGGGTCACTCCTCCTATCACCAATTGATTTTAAGATGGAACCCATAAATTTCTATCATGGTATCAGAGTAGGTCACCGATTGTGGGTCAAATTTAACTGACCTAACAATATATCTAGGCTGAAACCGAAAAATGATTGACCCATATTGAAATTTAAAAAAATAACATATAACTATCAAACATCAGTGCCAAGAGAAAACTGAAACTATTATATAAATTTCACGGGCCACTTCTTCTACCACCAATTGGTTTTAGGATAGTACCTATGGATTTCTATCGTAATTGACTGAGTGGCTATATCATGACTTGTTTTTCTGACCATGGAAACATAGGAAAACTTTGGCCGCAAAGGATGCGTTGTCCGTGTGTGTTAACTGTTCGCCATGCACGATCCATGTGGTACCTTCAGGGTCCAGATTGTAGTCTCGTTCGAGTAGAGTCGAGTCCTGACTTTCCAAAAGGTCGAAGCTTAGTGACATATATAATTTATTTCTATATTTTACATTGAAGTTGTGTTTTAGTATTTCACAATTTCACCATATTAGTATGTCATTTTCTTCTAACGAAACAAGTTGGAGGACGAGATATGTTGCCTAAATTTTTAACCAAAAGCATGGACCAGATTATTAAATCTGGACAAAACCGCTCCTAAATCTTGAATAACCCAAATCAGTGGATTTGAAATTGGGCTTACGAAACGGGCGGGCCTAAGGGGATTGAATTGGAGAGACACGCAGACTTCATAATTTACGCAATTCAATTCAACGCATTATAAAAATCCGTCCAACACTGAATCCATAGAAGTAGAAAATTTTACATTTTTACGTCACTATTTTTCATTCTTATCCTTAGATCTACATAACAATGGCTCATATCAAATTTCTAGATCTAGATAGCAATTTCCTTGGGTAATTTAGTAAATTAATGAATATTAGAACTACTATCCTATTCCTCCTAGATAGTATGTCACATTTCAAATTTGTATTTAAAAAAAATATATAATCATTAATATATGTAACTATTTTTTTCTTTTTCTTCATTACTATTTGAAATTTTTTTATTTATACATTAAATATTTAAGTATGTTTTTTTCAATTTTTACATTCTTAATACACTAAACTAAACTAAACTGTCTTTTAGGAGGAGTATGTAATTTTGTGTAAGCAATCAATTGTTATTTTCAATTCCACCTTGCAAGAAATACAGACACCATATGATGTACATGTACCCCATACTTTGCCTGCTATCTTCTATCCTAATCCTTTATACCTTCACACATCCCTATGAACAATACGAGTACTATTTAATTACTTTCGTATATTCGTATTAAGATCGCGTCCAAAAAAACTTTATTTTAATTTATCATTTCGCAGCTTTGATTCTAGTATTTCAAAGAAATTCTCCGATCACCATGCAGCAGAGTGTGGATATTAATCGACGAATTGCCCAAATTTCAAGTCACATCAATCCCCCAATTAATCAGCAGCAGGTACACATCCTCCTTTTTTTAATTTTTTTTTCTTCAACTACTCCTACAAGAAACTGAATTTAAAATTTGATCGGAATGTTGCGGTGAAGTCAAAATTACTCGTAAATAGGGCTTACAAATTCTGTGTGTTTTTGAAGGTGGAAGAGGGGAACTTATGGCGCTCGGATTGCCGGGTAAAAGGCGGCTCTCCGGGTTTCAAGGTGGCGATATTAGGGGCGGCTGGAGGCATAGGCCAGCCTCTGGCGATGTTGATGAAGATGAATCCTTTGGTCTCGGTGCTCCATCTTTATGATGTTGTCAACTCCCCTGGCGTCACAGCGGATATCAGCCACATGGACACCGCCGCTGTGGTAATTCCTGCTTCAATTTGATATCGTCCTTCTTTTTCATTTTAATTTGCAGCTTCGTTCAATTGAACTATTGTCTTATTTGAACTGAGTTTTGTAGTGCTAATCAAGATTTGGAAGTAATCAAATTCGAAATATTATGCTTAGGGGTGTAAATTTGATGCAAATTATTATAGAGGAGAGAATTTCCTTTTTGCAACCTGGTAATCCATCGCAGTGATTGCAATGTATTGCTGAAAAATAGGAAGACATAAATGCATAATTACCATATCCATCTCTAATTAGTGGGTTGCAGAAATGTTGCTTCTCTTATAAATCAAACCACAAGAATCACTCCTGCAAGATGGTGAATGCATTTAACTCATAATCATTAAGCAAACAAACCTTTATATCATTAGATACATCACTAGATACATATCTGGTATGGTTTGAGTTCTGATTTCCAAGGTAGATTGCGTTTCTCTGGGACTTAGCAAGGACTTGACTGAATGTAATGGTGTTTAGGTTCGTGGTTTCCTCGGCCAAAATCGGTTGGAGGAAGCACTGACTGGGATGGACCTTGTAATCATACCTGCTGGTGTTCCCAGAAAACCTGGAATGACAAGGGATGATCTTTTCAACATTAATGCAGGAATAGTAAAAACTATATCTGAAGGAATTGCTAAGTGCTGCCCTAAGGCCATTGTTAACTTAATCAGTAATCCTGTGAACTCTACAGTCCCGATTGCTGCAGAGGTTTTTAAGAAGGCTGGGACCTATGATCCAAGGCGACTCCTAGGAGTTACTATGCTTGATGTAGTTAGAGCTAATACCTTTGTGGTAAGATATCTTTCTACCAGAATTTATTTTTTTATGTTTCATAATATATCCATGAACATGTTGTGTCTGCAAGTTAGTTGATCTGTGTGTAGCTTTGGTGTGCCCAATCGGTTCTGACTTCTATTGATATGGTTGTTTTTATGTACGTTCGAGTTTATTTCTCATCATCCTCTCCCTCTCTCTCTCTCTCTCTCTCTCTCTCATTCACATGCTAGCATGAGCATCCATCATCCTGAGATGATTCTTATGAGATGCGACAATATGGTCGTTCATGTTTTAAAACTATTAGCTGTTAAATGTTACTATTCGAAATCTGAAACCTGGTCATATTCTGGCATGTGTACCTTAATAGTAATTGGTTACTTTCTCCAGAAACAGAAAGTGCTCTGGTTCATTTCTTTATAAACAGTGGAATTCATTTACTTATGATATTCTGCATCTTTAGTTGGAGTACCTATTATGAATTGATCAACTCACACTCTTGTTTTTGCACTTAGCTAGTTGCCACTTAATGAAGTGATCAGCTATATTATATTTCAATTGTCTTTTGCTATTTCCTAATCACTTTTCATTTCCAACATTGTACTTCAAGGCTGAAGTGTTGGGGCTAGATCCACGGGAAGTTAGTGTTCCAGTTGTAGGCGGCCATGCTGGTGTAACAATACTGCCCCTTCTGTCACAGGTCAATACAATAGCAAGATATTTCAGTATTAATTGTAAGAATTCTGCCCTGTAACATTTTATTATAATCCCCCTTCCTTATCTAGGTAAAACCTGCATGCTCTTTCACCAAAGAAGAGACCGAGTATCTGACATCTCGCATCCAGAATGGGGGGACTGAAGTAGTTGAGGTAAGCTTGAGTATTGGTCGGAGTTCTCTGATAAAATTCATTTTTTCTACTCAAGCTGCAGATAATTGTTTTTCTATTGGATGCTTCTCTTGCATCGTTATAATTTATATATACCGGACATATCTTTCAAGTTCTAAACAGATTGCTTGCTACTTAGTTCAGCAAGTCATTCCCATATCTTTCAAGTTCTAAACTACTTAGTTCAGCAAGAGCCATGACCCTGATACACATCATGCAATAGCTTACCGTTCAGAAGAGTTGGAAGTCTTTAGAAGTCTATCTTTAAATGTTAGAAGTCTAGAAATCTATCTTTATATGTTACAAGTCTAAAAATCTCATCTTAAATGGTATCTTTATTCCTTAGCCTTTTGAGAGTCTTTATATATGTCTCTTAGGTTCGTGAGGGGTATCCATATTCTTGAATTTAGTATGAAGACAGTCATTTACTGTAGGGCCTCATAAGAGGATTATCATTTGTTAAGTTTCAATTATAAATCAATTATATTTTCCGTTCTTACTTTCCCTTGTCTCTCGCCTCTTTTCTATAACAGCCCCAGATGGCAAACCATTGAACCCAATCCTCCTAAACTTTATTGCTGGAAAAACCTCAGACATATGGAAAGCAAACCTAAATGCTCTGCCAAATGTATTTGCCCATTTTTATCTCTGTGTTCACTTTTGAATCCTGTAATTTGTGTGGGATATCTTATAGATTCCATTCAAATTCACGAAAGATACGTTCAATGTGAAGTGACAGTTAAGGTTTATATTGTAAAAATGATTTATTCGTATGGGGACAAAATCTGAATCTAACAACTAATTTGTATTGTTATGACCTACAAATATTTTGTCACACATTAGAGTTGGCATTTGAACCCTGTAGTGTTTTTAGTTGTGAAAGCTCTGTTAATTAACTAACTCTGATATGTTTCTTGTGTTATTCATTTATGCTTTCATGTTGTTAATAACTTAATATTGTGAACGTGGTTTGTAAGCATGAATACGTTCGACCTGTACTTCATGTCCACTGGGCAAGAAATGGTCCCTAATTGTATCTCATTACTGTAAACATAGATAACAAAAAAAATTGTCATTTTCTCTATCTTCAGCAGTAGTAGTGCTGTGATTAACTAATACTACTGGTTACTATTGCAGGCCAAAGCTGGTGCAGGTTCTGCTACTCTTTCTATGGTATGCTGCTATCCCAACATCAGTTTCTTTGTAATTTTTTTGTTTTGGAAATTGCGTGGAGAATAGCTTAAAATTTTAAGCAAGATTATGAATAAATGATGCAGGCATATGCAGCAGTCAAATTTGCTGATGCTTGCTTGAGGGGGTTGAGAGGAGATGCCGGTGTCATTGAATGCGCATTTGTGCCTTCTCAGGCACGTTTTTTGTTTGTAGGATTGCTAACTGAGACGTTGCTAAATCACTATCCTTGAAATATTGACCCTTTTTGCCTCAGGTAACTGAGCTTCCGTTCTTTGCATCAAGAGTGCGCCTTGGACGCAGCGGAGTCGAGGAAATCTACCCTCTTGGTCCACTTAATGAATATGAAAGGTCTGTCAAGAGTTTGTTCATACTCTCCAGTTATAATTCCAAGTTTCATTCAGAGCTTGTTAAGAATTTGTTAATGGCTGCTCGTTTTCAGGGTCGGTCTGGAGAAGGCAAAGAAGGAGTTGGGTGGAAGCATTGATAAGAGTGTGTCCTTCGCAAAGAAATAAGCAAGGTTCGTCTTCGAATGAGTTGTATCATATGTTCACGACGTGCTGCTGCTGCTTGTTGTGCTGGGTTTTCGATTATAGTTTCAGGCATGAATTTGAATGCTACTTGAAAAAATGAGTGTTGTCTTGTGCCTCTTTGTAGCTTGTTTGTTGCTCTCCACATTGATGACAGAGATATACAAATAATTTTGCAGCAAATCCATTCCAATTTCAACTTCAACTTCCAACTAACAATCGTCGCAATGTTTGAATACAATTTTTTTAAACGAAAAGAGTGACCTAAACTAGGAATTTTTTTTATTATTATTAAAATGGATATCTCTAATGCGAAGTCGAGGCATGAGTAGTGGAACATCAATTTCAACAATATGTCCCAAAGCGTAAACAAGAAGTGGTTATGACTTTGAGATGTTGATACAAGAACTTTTCAAATTCGATAAACTGATTCATAATATTTCAATATTACTGTAGGGCCCAGATTATAGCCTGAAAATTTTATTTGTAACGATTCTCAATTTGTACGTACTTCGCAAAAATTATCATTAGTAGCAGATTTACTATATAGGTATCGTATTTGTGACCATCGACGTCAAAACACTGTCTGTCGTCTCTTCGTCTCTTATTTTTATCTATAATGAATTTTTTGCTCCACTTTAATCATTAACTAAATCTCGTGCTAAAAAGAAGTGTCTCGGTTATGTGGGAGGGACGGAGTATAATCGATAGTGTTAGATTAATTTAATCTTGAATGCAGTTTTTAATGAAATATAGTTTCGGACATATCTGTGAGTTGGGAGCAAGCTGTGGATAATATGTGTCTACTTGCAATACTTTGGTGTGTACTCTCTTTCAAAAATAATGGGTTTCTGAAGCAATACATGTGATATTCTTGTTCTGTTGTGTTTGGGCCGGCCTTCATTTTCTGATTTCTTCTGTAGAAATTGATGTTGTTTGGCCCATATGTTGTATTATATTTTAGGCAATGTCTTCTTTCCTCTATGCAACTCAAACTTTATAAATAAAAATCCAGTCTTATACTATCACTTACTCACATCAAATCTCTATATTGGTATAAAAAGATTCATAACTTAAATATAATGCATGAAATCATGGTTATGTAAAAGCGCAAGCGCCAAGTGTATACAAAATTCGGAATGATGAGTGGCTATTTAAATGTACCTACATAATTAATAGGCTGTGGACATTAATTTAATATGCAAAAACATATGATATAACAAGCACTAGACCCCCCCCCCCCCCCCTCCCCAACCAATAATAATTGATGCATGCATAGATAGTTGTTGGTGGGAAAAAAAAATCTATTTTTGGTCACTTTACACATGTGTCCTACATCCCACTACCCCTCTTTTACCTTCAATTTACATTACTAATCACTTTAGCCTTTTGCAGAACATCACTTTTCAATGGACTCCCATTATCTCTTACATAGTCAAATATGGCCCCATAAAAAATATACAATGAATCAATAACGGAAACAGAACATTATTATTGTTATCTATTTCCTCTCCCATTATTATGATATTCGACCGTTCAATAAAAGTGACAGTTCGAATTATAAAGGTGCATTTTATTTGGAAGTATTATTTCACTAAAAACGTGACACTCCTGAATAATAGCATGATATAATAGCTCTCATATCTTTAATTCATTTCAACAGTTGTATACAAAATATTGCGAGGGAAAATTAACACATTTTGGTTGATGAAATGGTTGTTCCATGAATAGTACTACTAAAAGTGTATGAAGTGAACTAGGGATTATTCAATCTTATATATAGGGATGTCGGTATAACGGACAAAAATGGTGGATGTAGCAAATATATCCTCTAGATTTTCTTTTGTTTCCTTCTCAATAGTTTGTATTTCTAATTTGGTGTTAGAAATGAATCATTCATATTCTTTAAAATGCCTTATTATAAGGGACGACGAAAGTTATCTAATTTATATAAGAGTCAGGATCATCAATTTGTTAGTGGACAAGAAAGAGATTTCAGTATAGCATTTTAAGAAGATGCTCCTAATTTAAGGTTTCATTTCAAAAGCACTCGAATTTGAAAAAAATAAAGATGTTTTAGGTCGCACCTAACAAAATTTGACGACAGAATGATGAGTCATCTCAACGGGTTTCACTCACACGTATTTCGACTTCGCACTCGCTTAACAAATCCCCCTATCATAAAAAATGTTGTGCCTGCCCTTGACTATACAAAATAAAATCGTAATCATTATGCTTTATAATATATACATAGCCATTCCATAAGAATATGAGTTGATGATTTATTGCGCTAATCATGCATTCGAAACAAACAAAAACAGTGATAAACATGTTAAATCACATATCAAATCTATCACTAGCTGTAAACAAGATTAATAGTGTGATAAGCTAGTGGTAGAAATAGTTAAATGTTTGAATTATTAAATTGTTAATGCATATCAAATCCAACGAAAGAGACTCCAGAATTAATGTCTATTGTAAATGGATTCTTTTGAGATATTCTCTTTCATTTTCCCACACAAAAAAGCATGTGTCCTTTATTATTAATAAAAAAACCTTTTAAGATTTAAGTTGATGAGTTAGGAGATTGATTGAGATGGTTTTTGCAATCAGATTAAACGTAAATACTTGGCATTCCCTTTCGAATCCTATGCTATATAGATACTCTACTCCTTGTGGCCTTTCCTTTGTAAGAATAAGATAAATAATAAGTAAAGATATTAAGGCGTAATCAAGATTATAACAAAGTAAATATTTTAGTAGTGCTTTGTCCTAAGATACTGAAAATAAAAGAAGCCCAATATAATGTAATTTCACAATTTGATAGTTTTTCTTGAAATTAATTAAATCATAAATTAAAATCACAACTTCAAAAAAAATAAACTCATTCTTATGTAAATAAACTACGCATAACAAAATTTTGATTATTTACCAACTCATATTTTTTTTATCAAAGCTACATGAATTTTTATTTTTTTAGAATGTGACAAACTAAAGGTTGGGTTGCAAATCCGTCCCACATCGGATGAGAGAGGGAAGTTGGAAGATGTATATAATTCATGTTCAGTCTCAATTAGTTTGAGGCCTTTTGGGAGTGACCCAAAAATAAATCTGTGCGGACTTGACGCAAAGCGAACAATATAAAACTAATGTTGATACTGGGAGCCCAAATTAATATTAATGGTCATTGATATTTTCAATGGTGTCTTCGCCGGAAGTCGCATAGTATATAAGTGAAATAACTAGAGCATGATCAATAGAAACTAGTGATACATATAATGAATACTCACTCCATCCCCAAAGAATATGCACTTTGGGGTCGGCACGAGTTTAGGGTTTAGTATAGTAAATATAGTATTATAAGTGGAGAATGAGTCTCACCTCATTAGAGAGAAATTGGTAAGTAAGAGAGAGATGGAGAGAAAAAGTAAATATAGTATTTTAAGTGGAGAATGAGTACAGAGAATGAGGTTTCTAAAATTAGAAAATGCATATTCTTGTGAGACGGACTAAAAAGGAAATAGTGCATATTCTTGTGGGCGGAGGGGTATTTATTAAACGAATCGTCGACTATTTCATCTATCCATAAGACCATAACTACAAAATCTTATTATTCACTATTTTTTAAGTTATATAACTACTAAAATTCAATATAAATGATAACAAAATAAATTAAAGAATTTATTTTTTTTAAAAATAAGGAGCAGAATTCTAAAATACTGTGCAATTTAATTATATATGCTATATTTACTCATTTACAAATCTGAAAAGTATTTTTACAATTAAATTGCATTGAATACGGTAATTTCATGGAAGAAACAAAAAATTAGAGTAACAAGTCAAAAAAAAAATCTGTACTCGGGTGGATTCAATCCCAGGTTGTCCAAGAAAAGGGCCTTAGAGCATCTTCAGTGGGCGGACATCCCACTAGGATATCCCAAAAACACCTCCTGCCACGTCACTAGGATTTCCCATCTCACTGCCACGTCACTAGGACATCCCCTGCACAATCCGCCCTTCCCATCGCCCTTCCCACTAGGACATCCCGCAATTAAAAAAAATCATACATTTACAAATAAAACAATTAACATTTACGGAAATAAAATTTGACCTAGAATACGAACGAGAAAAATTAACAACTTCATCGAAAAAAACATACATGATTCAAAAAAAAAAATTACATACTAATAAAAAAAACTTCATACATTATCACGTCAACCCCTCCGAGTCCAAACATCTTCGATGATATCCTGCTGAAGTCGAACATGGGCATCTGTTTACCGCATGTCGGCAAATGCACGCAGCCGCACGACCTCTCCATGAGGTACCCCCATATTCACATTCGCGGTGGCCACGCCGTGACTTGGACCTGCACCCGTATCATCTTCGTTTAAAAAAAAAATTTTAAAAACGGGACGTCCGACCGGACGTCCGACTGGACGCCACAATGGCGGACATCCCGGTCGCCCGTCGCGACGTCCGACCGGACGTCCGCCATTGGAGATGCTCTTAGACGCAAACAGTGACTAGCTGCGCTATGTCTTTGTTATGTAATGATTCTAATATATATGTAATATATAGTTCATACTAAAATTGGTGGGGGGACCATGGGCAGTGGCGGATCCAGAATTTTCAATTCGGGGGTACGATAAATAATGATACCGACTTCGAGCTTTAAAATCGATCTTTTATCTTCTTTTTAACTTGATATCATTTTTTCGTTAAGGCCATCCACAACGCTGTTCCTATACATTTCCTAAACCGTTCCTTAAACTACTATTTGAGGGCCCCACTGTACTATTTTACTCCATTCCTTAACTAAGGAACAGAACCTGCAACCTTCCGTTCCTTAACCGTTCCTTAAATTACTATTCATTCAATTTCATTTTTTATTTTTATTCCCATCTCAATTCAATTTAAAAAACACACTTTAATAAAAAACACACACACTTTATTAAAAAACACACAACATTAAAACAAAGTTACAACTTAAACTTAAAAAAATTAAAAAGCACACAATTAAAATCCTAAAAAAATAAAAGTACACAATTTTAATAATTTCATCCGCCAAAGTTTGTCCAAATGTGCTCAATTAGACCCTGTTGGAGTTGGGTGTGGGCGCTAGAGTCGCATGTCCAAATGTGCTCAATTAGATCAATTAGTTTGATTAAATTTGGGAGAAGAAAAACAGAGTTGATTTGAGATGAAAATTGGGGTGGAAATAGAGAGGATTTGAGAGGAATAATGTGTGTTTGTGAGTGAAATGAGTATGAAATAGAAGTATTTATAGAGTAAATAAATTTAAAAAAATAAAAAAAAATTAAAAACGGATACAAAAAAACGGTCATAATACCGTTGCAAACATTTTTTTATTAAATTCGAATTTAAAAAAAAAATTAATTATTGCGTCAAAAAACGAAACCCACTCGCGGGGCAGCGAGTGGGCTTCACGCGACGCATGGGAGGCCGCCACGTCGCCTCGGCGCATGGCGGAACGGGTTGTGCCGCGTGCCGCGGCAACGACCCACGGCACGGCATAGGCACGGATCGGCGACGGTTCGGAGGCTGCAACGCTGGTCCTTGGCGGGACCGTTCCGGCGGCACGGCATCGGCACCGCAACGCTCCAGCGTTGCGGATGCCCTAAGAAACTTTATTATATACTGTAAAACAAACGGATTACTTTCTAGTACTACTATTTAAATATCTTTTGTATATAAAAATGAATTACTTTCTAGTAAATGACTTTTGTAGGAGTATATAAAAATGAATTACTACTTTCTAGTGTTACTACTTGAATAACTTCGACTTTCTAAAATGGAAGTTATTAGATTTATATATTAAGGATAATTTATATATTTTTGCACAATATTTTATTTTTAATGATAAATCATCTTTTTGATTATTAAGAAAATTTTCAGTTGTTTTAAAAAAATGTAAATATATTCATTTGAACACAGAAGATAGAAATACCAAATGCACTAGAAGAAAAATTAAAATAATTTAGAAATTTATTGAGATATGATAAAAATAAATAAATAAATAACAAAAAGATACTTTACAAGAAAAATTGAATGCATTAGAAATTATATAAATTAAGAAAGTTAAAATATTTTATAAGATAAATCAGATAAAAGATAGAAAAAAATTAAATGTATTAGTAGAAAATGAAATGTTTTATAAGAAAACATTGAAAGAATTATGCTTTTGAAATGTAGAAGTAATAGATACGTAAAATAAAGAATAGTGGTATTAAAGAGAACAGACAATTATAACCGTAAGAAAAATTACCATTAAAGAGGACATAATATTGAAATATTGAAAGGTAAAAAAGGTGTATTTAGGAGCATAAAAAATAAATTTAAAATGCTCTCCATGAGTCTCGAACCCGTGTCTTTATGAAGAGAGAGAAGTCTTATGCTGAGAGTTCTACCATTGGGACACGAACTTAAATTGGTTGTTATGTGGGAAGTACATAGTATTATTTCAATATTTTGGGGGTACACTCGTACCCCCTTGTCCTGGTGTAGATCCGCCAGTGACCATGGGCCTCCCGCCCTAACGTGGCTTCGCCACTGGTTGCAGTCGACGATCCTAACAAGTGATACCAGAGCCCAGGTGACTATGGGTTGTTCCTGGATGAGCCCCGGTTAGGGTCGAGCCCTGAAGGACTCAGAGTTAGAGTCGGGCTCAGGATGACCCAAGGCCAGGGCTGGAACGACCCATGTTCGTGTCGACTGCATTCCCAATGTGGTTTCGGTTTAAGGGGAGGTTAGTTGGGTTACAAATCCGTCCCACATCGGATGAGAGATGGAAGTTGGAAAGTGTATATAATTTCTGTCAAACCCTAATGAGTTTGAGGCCTTTGGGAAGTGACCCAAAAACAAATTCATCGACTCAAAGCAGACAATATCAAATTAATGTTGCAGTCGACTATCCTAACGCTAAACTCATAGTATTTCATTGTTCAGTATCAATTTTTCGAGTGCAATGTAAAATTCATGGTACCGTTACCATACTACCTTCCTAATACTATGCCATGTATAAAATGAAATTGAAAATCAAATTAAAAAATAATTAAAATATACGCAACGACATTTTATGAGGCGTGTAGAAGTTTGACTCATAAGAAGATATCATAAGAAGAGAGCCCTAAAAATTGCAAGGCAATATGATGAATATTTACGAATAACATTATGATATTTGTAATAAATATGGATGCACTAAAAGACAGAGAAAAGAGAGGACCATGAAATTAAAGTATTGTTAGATATGCTCGGATAGTGGGGTGCCGCCTCCTAAATAATATTGTCTTCTTTTTTATTTATGTCTTGTTAAATGTGATTAATATTTGGTACCATATACTATTATTATATGAAAGTTGTTGTTACATATGAATGATGGAAGCAATAAATAAAAGAATTTAATTCTCCATTTCTGTTCTTCCTATTTTTAGCAAATTAGTTGAAGAATTTTTAGCTTATGCGGCAGTTTTGGAAGTTTGAGGCTGTTGTAATTCACTTAATTATATGATGGCATCAACATGTATGTACAGCTTGCTTCATAGTAATTCTCGTGTAAACTTATATGGAAAATCAATAGAAATTTTAATATATTAGGTTAAATGCATCTGAATTTTTAAATTCTACTTATAACTTTTGTACATTTTTTTCTACAATGATGTTGCATGTTGGATTTACTATTTTTTTTCTTTATTAGTTGATACAATTTTATTTTATTTTATTTTATTTTATTTTATTTTGATATTGGGTTTTCCCATAGATTGACATGCCTGTATATCCAACCGTCGGTTGGTGTATAGTTACAAAACTCTTTAATGATGCAACCACAAACGTCGAATTGGCGGTGGTTGTGGACTTGTGGTGGTGGTGGTCGTCGTAGTGGTGGTGGTAGCAGTAGTAGTAGTGCAGTAGCAGCAGCAGTAGTAATAGTAGTAGTAGAGTACACTATATAAATGGTACCTGATCTTTACGTTATATCATTTTTAGTACATATAAATTACATTTTTTGTACCTGATGCAATTTTCACCCAAAATGTCCTCTAAACAAATACATTTTCCCACTTATGTACCTATATATCTTTGTTTTATATCGTTTTTAGTACCTATAATAATGCAAGTCCAATCAATTCTACTTTATTTCTAATGAGAAAATTCAATCAAACCTAAATTCAACAAAATTTAAAATCGTTTCAAGAAAGTTACTTAATTTGACTCTTGGGCTATCATTTGGTTTGTAAACTTATTTATTCTAAGATATTGAGAAATTATAGTTAAGGAACCAAGTTACACGAAAGATAAAATCATGAACTTATGACTATGTGCACCCTTTTCCCTTCAAGTTAAAATAGCCAAAGAATTAAACAAGTTGTATCTGTGAAAACTATATAAATTTCAGAAAAAGGAGTTGTACAACCTCAACTTTTCAAATTTCATTCTGAAAAAAGCTAAACACTTACTTGCATTTTCACTAACAATAATTTTACAGTCCAATCAAGACAATATTTACCCTATCGGATAATTTATGTCTCACGGTGAAATCAATCACTAGTGTTATTAATTACTAACTTATCCAAATGTTAGATTTAGCCATTTTTTAAATTAAATGAACTAGTTTATTGGGTAAAATTTTTTATGCATGATGTGACATAGAAAAAAATATTAAAAAAAAATTCTTCCAATATTTAAAATACCAAATTTAGCCTATAGATCCCAAATATATAAATCCTGTCTCCGTCGCTGATATGAACCACTATCGTTATTTAACTTTTCCAGATAAGCAGCATTTATGGGTTATATTTATTTGTACAACCCATATCTCTATAGACCAAAATAAACAACCAAATTTTGTACAACCAAAATAAAATTAGATTAGTAATTTTGATGTATTAATTATATATTAAAATAATAAATATAGTAAGTGGATAAGTTAAAAACTTTATAAATCTTCGGCCTCATTTTCATTTTTTATTTTTATATTTGAATTATCTCTCTATTGTTTTTTAAATTTGAATTAAAGTACGCAATAATTACATTTTATGTTTCAAAAAAGAAAAAAAAAATTATACCCAAATCTTTAATATATGACCATATTATTAATTATTATGCATGTTACATGTACTATATATGTATCTATATATTTTAAGTAAATGCATGCATACACGATTTTTTCTCAAATAAACTAAATTTTAGTTGTATAAAATTTGGTAACGTAGATCTATTGTTTACTTAAACAATAAATCTATGTGACCAAATTTATGTGACGAAGATCAAAACCCTATTGTACAATATTTATTTGTCTAACTGTAAATTTATGGTATTTTAATTACTTAAATTATTGATTTGTTTTTATTTTAAGAGTGAACTACCCAATAGTCCCTGATTTTTTCAAAAAATACATTAATGGTCCGTAAAAAAAATTTATAGTATTTTTGGTACAATAAGACTAAAGTAACCCTAGGCACCAAAAGTATAAATTTTTAATGTTTGATGGCATTTGAGACTTTAAATACTACTCCCTCTGTCCCTAATAATTCGTCACCATTTTACTGGCACGGGTTTTAAGAAATTTAATAGAAAGTGAGTTGAAAAAGTGGTGACATGTGAGTGCTATTTTTATATATTAGTTTTATAATAAAATGTAAGTGTGAATGAGTTAGTGGAATGTAAGGTCCACTATCAAAAATGATAAAAGTGAAAGATGACAAATTTTTAAGGACGGACGGAATGGAAATAGGTAACAAATTTTCAGGGACGGAGGGAGTAATATATTATTTTTGTATTTTTAATTACTTCTTCAATTGCTCCTAGCTAGTATACTATTTTTATTTTTTTATTCACTTCAAATATTTTATTGTCATTATCAGTTTAAAAATAAATACAACCTTAGAGCATCCACAATGGTGAGCTTGTGCTCACCGTCCGTCCGTGCCGCTGGCAAGGACACGCCCCGCCGCCGCTGCGCTCTTGCCGCTGGCACGGACGTGCTCTTAGCTAAGAGCACGGCCGTGCCAGCGGCAAGAGCACGGGGAGGCGACGTGGCATGCTCTAATTGGCCCGTTGATTTATCATTTTTTATTATTTTTTTTAAGATCGAAAAAATCTGAAAATTTCAAAATTAATAAAAAAAATATTTTCCCACTTCCTCATAAAATATATCCATTTTTTCCACACTTTTAATTTATTTTTTTTTCATTATTTTTACCCCAAAATTCACACTTTCATCTATAAATACTCTCATTTCAAACACAAAAAATGACACTATACCAAACAACTCTCTCACTCTCAAATTTTAGGATTTTAATTATGTAATTTTAAATTTTTAGGAGTCTAATTATGTAATTTTTATTTTTTAGGAGTTTAATTATGCAATTTTTATTATTTTTATAATTTGTAATATTATTCGGCAACGAGTAGTGGTTTTTTAATTTTTAGGATTTTAATTATGTAATTTTTAATTTTAGGCTTTTAATTATGTCTTTTTAAATTTATTTGTAATGTTATTTCTGTTTTTTTAATGAATTTTCATATTATGGAAATGTTTTTGTTTAATTGAATTTTAAATTGAATTGTGCTCGTCCTTGCAGAAGAACACAGCTGTGCGTGTTGTGCTCTTGCCAGAGAGCAGACAAAAAAAGTAGGGTCGGGCCCACAACCGTGCCGCTGGCAAGAGCACGGTTGTGGATGCTCTTAAAATAGTTTAATTATACTTTATTTAATTTTAAAATTAACTATTATTTATTATAAAACTCATTCTATATGAGGATAAAAATTAATCTAATAGTAACTTTTTTTAATAAAAATATTAAAGTGAATTATAAAAAAAATATGCATGTAATTTATTTTCACTTAAAAAGTTTAATTAATTTTTTTTAATTTGAGAAGAAAAAATATTATAGTGAACTATAGTAAATTTTTTATTTAAAAAAATGTTACTTAAATAATTAAATGTTATACTATACTTAAGTGAAAAATAAATATTTTAGTTACGTTAATTAAAATATACTCGTATAGTGAGAAAATATTTTTAAAGTATAAAAAATAAAATCTAAGTGGATTATATCAACCGTAAATTAAAGCGAACTATTGCAAATATTTTTAATAAAAATATTAAAGTAAACTAAAGTAACTTTTTTTTATTATAAAGCTCAATCTATAAGTTATTCAAGTAAGTATTGAAAAATTGAAGTGAATTATAATTCAAAAAAAATGTTTTAAGTATATTATAAAAATATAAAATCAACTAGTACAAAAAAGGTAAAAAAATTTAGCCCAAAAATGTACTTTTATATATGTCCAAAAAAAATTACAAGAATGAAGAGATACAAAAATGTGATTTTCAAAGACCAAAAATACCCTCCATGACATTTAGGGAATTTTTCAAATGTAGAGGGGAGGTGTATAAAAGACCAACATGTACCAAAAATGTGATTTTAGGGACCAAAAATGCTATAAAACCTTTTATGGATCATTGGTGCATTTTTCGACAATATCATGTACAATTAGGGTAGTTCACTCTTATTTTAATTAAGATTTTGACATTAATACGACTCGTTGAATTGTTTACGTCTGTCCCATAATATATAATTATAGAGTCATACCTAAAATGGATGGGGTATCATGGAACCCCCATGTCGCAACGTGGGTCCCCCCTTGTTCATATATCTTATACATTTTTTTACACATTCTTTACAAAATGGTCAAAATATCAATACCCCCTCCGCCCCTGATTAATTGTCACTCTTTTTCATTTCAGTCTGTCTCTCAATAATTGTCACACTTCATTTTTACCATAAATAGTAAGTAGGTCTCACAATCCACTAACTCACTTCACCCACATTTTATTATAAAACCAATATGAAAAAGTTGGTCCCACATTCCACTAACTTTTTCAACCAACTTTTCTTTACATTTCTTAAAATCCGTGTCTGGTCAAAGAGTGATAATTTATCGGGGACAGAGGGGGGTATAATAGTAAAAAAGTAGATATAAACACACTCAATAATAGAAGAAATACTATTAAAATCATACAAAACTATCTTCTAAAATCATGCAAAATCCAAGTACGTTACTGATATACAAATTTATATAAAGAAATCATGGATATAAGGTTCCATATTATACACAATTTCATCCAAATACATATAAATGGGATAATAATTGACTATTTTTAAAAATTGTGTGATTGACCAGAATTTGATTAAACGTCGTAATTTTTCTGACAATCTCCCCAAATATTGTACTCCTATGTCCTATACTCCCTCCGTCCCATAATAATTGTCACTCTTATTGTGGGCACGAATTTTGAGAAATGTAAAGAAAAGTTGGTTGAAAAAGTTAGTGGAACGTGAAACCCATTTTTTATATTGGTTTTTTAATAAAATGTGAGTGAAGTAAGTAAGTGGAATGTGGAAACTACTTACCATTTATGGTAAAAATAAAGTGTGACAATTATTGTGGGACGGATGAAGTATTTTTTTTATGGATATCCAATATGAATTGTTACTGTTAGTACTTTCTGTGGATGAATGAAGCGTCAAATTTTTTGGCCAAATAATAAAATACTTTAATTTACAAATATTTTTTTAAAAAAAGGATGGTTTCATCCGGATCTATATTACCAGGCTAAAATTTTAATATTGTCAAAATCTTACGGTAATTTTCAGTATAGTCGACACATCTCAAGATTACATGTTATTTTTCCACCTCATGTAATAGCTTAGTAATTCCACTTTAATTAGGGGTTATTGTGTCATCTCTATGATGAAGTATTTAATTATTTTATACAACACTCCCATAAAAAGAATATACCAAAATGCATGCCTCTTTCAGTAACCGCACCTCGATCAATCTATCTCAGCCTTTTAGCTAAAGTGAGTGTCGATATTACTTTCGAGTTCAAAAATAAAAAATACTAAAAAATAAAAAAGTAAAAGAGAAAAAATGATATTAGTAGTAGTAGTACTTTTTATGGGCACTCAAAACGGTCCTAATATTAGTACGTGTGCGGCTTCTCATCATAGATAATCAATTAGTGCAATTTGAAGAATTGTTAAGTACTCCCTCCGTCCCCAATTAGGAGTCACTCTTTGACCGGGCACGAGTTTTGAGGAAATGTTTAAATGTGTGGTGTAATAAATGGAGTTAGGTAGTGGAATGTGGGACCTCTTTGACTTTTAGGGTATTTTTAATGTCCAAATATAATAAGTAGGAAGAGTGACTCTTGTTGAGAAAACCGGGTAATTTTCTCTCAAATAGTGAAATGAACCGATTCAGTAATTTTAGAGTTAACCCAATGGGGTCTACTCGATAAAATTACTTCTCCAAATAAATTCTTTGGAAAGACTGGCGAGGACACTGTCCCTCTTAAATACCAGATTCCAAACAGAATTTATCAGTCGGTGTATTTATCACAATATAAAAACACCCAAAAGAACCGTACAAAACACTACTACCAAACCCGCAAATAATATTGAATACAATATCCCAACAGAAAATAAAGCCAGAAATAAATGCGGAACAAAATAAATAATAAAGAAAGAACACACCCGAAACTTTGATAACGGAGTTCGGCCAAATTGCCTACGTCTCCGAGCACCCTCTGCAGAGCCCGCTTATATATAGACGGAGAAAAGAATACAAATTTGGGATACTTTACAAATGAGGGAGGAGTGCTCCTTTTATAGGTAGCTACTCCCCCCCAACTATTGCTAACCCACTGATGTGGGATTGAAATTGTGGCAAATTTCAACAAATCTCCACCTTGACAAAATTTCAAATCCCACCGAACACGAATCTTCTCCACCAAAATAAATGACTCACGGTACTTTCATATTGGCGCAGTCAAGCGCCAGCTCCAAATCGCAGAATATTAACCAAGTCCAAACAATGTTCAAACTTGGTTCTCGTCACCACCTTAGTCAACATATCTGCAGGATTCTCCAAAGTCGGAACCTTTCGGATGACAATTTCCTCTTCTTCGAGAATTTCCCGCACAAAATGATAGCGAACATCAATGTGCTTCGTCCTTGCATGAAAGACCTGATTCTTTGCTAAATGAATAGCACTCTGGCTGTCAGAATATACTTCAAGTTGTTTCTGACCAACACCCAATTCTTTCAGCAACCCATGAAGCCAAATCGCCTCCTTCACAGCTTCAGTAATGGCCATGTACTCTGCCTCTGTCGTAGACAAAGCCACCGTTGACTGCAAGGTAGACTTCCAACTAACTGTCGCACTCGCTAAAGTGAACAAATAGCCCGTAGTAGATCTTCGCTTATCCAAATCACCAGCATAGTCGGAATCACAATATCCAACTGCAAAATGACCAAGTGATTTATCCTGCTCAAACAACAAACCAATGTCTACAGTATCTTTGATATACCACAGAATCCATTTCACAGCTTGCCAATGACCCTTTCCTGGATCATGCATGTATCTGCTCACAGTACCAACTGCCTATGAAATGTCTGGCCATGTACACACCATTGCATACATCAAGCTTCCAACTGCGTTAGCATAGGGAACCTTCGCCATATATTCTCGCTCATCTTCCGTATTTAGAGATAACTGAGAACTAAGTTTCAAATGAGGAGCAAGTGGGGTACTTACAGGTTTGGAATCATCATTTATACCAAAACGTTGTAGTACTTTGGTCAAATACTGCTTCTGTGTCAGCCAAAGCTTGCCTCCTTCTCTATCTCTTTTTATCTCCATGCCGAGAATCTTCTTGGCTTCCCCCAAATCCTTCATCTCGAACTCTTTACTCAATTGAGCCTTCAATTTCTCTACTTCAACTTGGCTCTTTGATGCTATCAGCATATCATCAACGTATAAGAGTAGGTAGATGTAGGAACCATCTTGAAGTCTGCGCAAATACACACAGTGGTCGTATTTGCTTCTTGTGTACATCTGATCCTTCATAAACTTGTCAAACCGTTTGTACTACTGTTTTGAAGACTGCTTCAATCCGTACAACGATTTGTTCAACTTGCAAACCCAATTTTCTTTACCAGCAACCTTGAATCCCTCCGGTTGGGTCATATAGATTTCCTCCTTCAGATCACCGTGTAAAAACGCGGTCTTCACATCAAGTTGAGCTAGCTCCAAATTCAACTGCGCTACCAAAGCCAACAAAATTCTAATGGAGGAATGTTTAACAACAGGAAAAAATACCTCATTGTAATCAATTCCCTCCTTCTGGGCGTAGCCTTTAGCTACCAATCTTGCTTTGTAGCGAACATCATCTCTGTCAGGAAATCCATCTTTCTTTGCAAAAACCCATTTACATCCAATTGCCTTCCTGCCTTTCGGCAATAGCATCAACTTCCACGTCTTGTTCTTCTGAAGAGATTGCATCTCTTCTTCCAAAGCACCTTTCCAACCATCGCTTTCTGAACTTTCAATAGCTTTCGAAAAGATACATGGAACATCATCAACAACTGGAAGCGCATATGCTACCATATCCGCAAATCGAGCAGGTTTCTTATTTTCCCGCCTCGTTCGCCTGACTGCAATTGGCTCTGATTGCTGCGAAGGTTCTTGGGATGGAACCTCTTCATCATCTGACTCTTCTTCTTCCGTAGGAGAGTCATTTGTGGTGTTCGTAGTTGGGATCACAACTGCTTCTTCGAACTCCACCTGCTTCGGTGTATACTCCACTTGCTGCGAAGTATCACTACTATTTGGATTTACCTTATTCAACATGGAAGATTCATCAAAGGTAACATTCCTACTTACAATCGTCTTCTTAGACTCCAAACACCATAACCGATATCCTTTAACACCAGCACTGAAACCCATAAACAAAGCCTTCTTTGCACGTGGATCCAACTTTGATTCATTCACATGATAATATGCAATAGAACCAAAAATATGCAAAGAATCATAATCAGTTGCAGGTTTACCGGACCATACCTCTAAAGGAGTCTTGCCATCAATGGCAGAACATGGCAAACGATTGACAATGTGTTGAGCGTATGTGATGGCCTCAGCCCAAAATTTTCTGTCTAGCCCAGCCTTAGACAGCATACAACGAACTTTCTCCACTAGTGTTCGATTCATACGCTCTGACACTCCATTCTGCTGTGGTGTATTTCTCACTGTGAAGTGCCGAACTATGCCACACTCTTGGCATACATCTTGGAAAGGATCACTCTTGTATTCTCCACCGTTGTCAGATCGGAGAACCTTGATCTTCCTCCCCATCTGATTTTCAACTTGAGCTTTCCATTTCAGAAAAATCCCAAGGACTTCATTTTTGCTCTTCATAGTGTACACCCAAACTCTCCTGGAAAAATCATCAACAAAAGTGACAAAATAGTGTCTACCTCCAAGTGACGGAGTCTTGGCAGGTCTCCACACATCTGAGTGCACGTAATCCAGAATTCCCTTCGTATTATGGATTGCAGTGCCAAATTTCACTCTTCGTTGTTTTCCCAGAACACAATGCTCGCAAATCTCTAATTTGCAAGACTTCGTACCTTTCAATAATCCTTGCTTGGCGAGAATTTGCAATGATCTCTCACCAGCATGTCCCAATCGCAAATGCCAAAGCTTCGTCGCCTCTGCATCCTTCTTATTACTCGAAGTTGCAGTTGCTACTGTCCCAACAACTGTACTACCTTGATAGTAATACAAATTGTTCTTCCTTAAGCCTTTCAACATCACCAATGCTCCTGAAGTTGCTTTAAGAATTCCATCTCGCATCATCACAACTAGGCCTTTAGATTCTAAGGCCCCCAATGAGATGAGATTCTTCTTCAACTGGGGCACGTACCGCACATCCTTCAAAATTCTGGTGGATCCATCCTGATTCCGTAGCTTGATTGAGCCTATCCCGGCTGTCTTACATGGACTGTCGTTTCCCATGTAAACAAGTCCGCCATTGAGTTCTTCGAAATCAAAGAACCACTCCCTGATGGGACACATATGATAGGTGCAACCTGAATCCAATATCCACTCGTCTAGATGCGATGTTGAAGGTGAAACTGTCAAAGAACAATCTGACTCAGCATCATTTTTGCATTCAACAACATTTGCATCTTGCGGAGCCTTTTCTTTCTTCTTCAACTTTGGGCAGTCTTTCTTCCAATGTCCTTTCTCATAACAGAAAGCACACTCATCTTTGGCAACTCGCCTTTTCGATTTGGACCTTCCTCTTCTCTCCTTTGATCGGCCTTGTTGACGACCTCTTGCAACTAATGCTTCATTTGTAACTGCTTTGCCTTTCATTTTATCTGCCTTTCGCAATTCATGACTATACAAAGCAGAACATACAGTATCTAAAGACACATTCTCTTTACCGTAGAGTAATGTGGTCTCCAGATGTTCAAATTCATCAGGTAGAGACGACAACAACATCAATGCCAGATCCTCATCCTCAAATTTCACATCTAAATTTAGCAGGTCTGCTACTAATTGGTTAAACAAAGTAATGTGTTCATTCATAGTGGTACCTGGTCGGTATTCAAATCGGAACAACCTTTTCTTCATAAGGAGCTTATTCTGACCACTCTTCTTCAGAAATTTGTCCTCCAGTGTCTTCCACAATCTATGTGCAGAAGTCTCATTCTTGACAGCATACTTCTGCTCCCTGGATAGACACGACCGAATTGTTCCACAAGCTAACCGATTTATGGTACTCCAATCTTTATCATCTATATCTTCTGGTTTCTTTTCTTCAATGGCAATGTCAAGACCTTGCTGGAAAAGAGAGTCTAGAACCTCCCCCTGCCACATACCAAAATGGCCAGTACCGTCAAATATCTCCACCGTCAATTTCATATTTGACAGTGGAAACCTCGACCACGATGACGAAGAACTAGCCTTGTTTTCTTGATCATTACCCGCCATTACAGACTCAAAATAAAGTATTCAATATTACAAACAAATAGAACCAAGGACGAACCTTGGCTCTGATACCACTTGTTGAGAAAACCGGGTAATTTTCTCTCAAATAGTGAAATGAACCGATTCAGTAATTTTAGAGTTAACCCAATGGGGTCTACTCGATAAAATTACTTCTCCAAATAAATTCTTTGGAAAGACTGGCGAGGACACTGTCCCTCTTAAATACCAGATTCCAAACAGAATTTATCAGTCGGTGTATTTATCACAATATAAAAACACCCAAAAGAACCGTACAAAACACTACTACCAAACCCGCAAATAATATTGAATACAATATCCCAACAGAAAATAAAGCCAGAAATAAATGCGGAACAAAATAAATAATAAAGAAAGAACACACCCGAAACTTTGATAACGGAGTTCGGCCAAATTGCCTACGTCTCCGAGCACCCTCTGCAGAGCCCGCTTATATATAGACGGAGAAGAGAATACAAATTTGGGATACTTTACAAATGAGGGAGGAGTGCTCCTTTTATAGGTAGCTACTCCCCCCCAACTATTGCTAACCCACCGATGTGGGATTGAAATTGTGGCAAATTTCAACAACTCTTAATCGGGGACGGACCGAAATGGAAAAGAATAACTCTTAATCGGGGACGGAGGGAGTATTTATCATGCTGTAACTCTCATAATAATTATCTTGTTATAGTGTCGCTTTCTAATTAGTTTAGCACTCATCAATAACTTATTTAATTTAGTGTTAGATAATTATTTAAACATATGTAGCATGACAAGTAGGTTAATAATGTACCACAAAGTAGTTTTCACCCTTTCATGTCCCACCTTGTTACGTCTTGGTTGTAGGTCCCAAATTTATTCTTGTACTCTAAAAATTCTTTTTCTTGTTTAACTTTTTAGAAAATCGCCAATTTGATGACCCAACAAAGATATTCAAATAATATTGTACCACCAAGAAGTAGGGAGATTTTGGTGTTTATAATTTGGTTAAATATGGTGGTGAGATTGGATAACTCAAGCGTTTATTATGCTAAATTGGAGTATAAATGTTAAACACATATCTTGTCAACTTAAATTCGATATTTCACAGTTTGATTTTGCATCATGAATTACTAGTATGGTAATTTTATGAAGTTTTATTAGATTGTGTGTAATGAATGCATTGTTTCATGTGTATTGAGTTGCTAAAAAAGTTGGTTTTAGAAAACAAGAGAAGATAAAAAAAGCACCTCAACATTTTTGTTTAAGATATGTTATTTATAGTTTTTAATAGAAAAATATTATGTTTGTGTATCTGATTTGTAAATAACAAAACAAGAATCAAAATCAATATAAGGTGAAAAAATCTTTTGCCATAGTATTAACATATCAATTCATTTAGTAACGCTTGGATTCAATAGTTCTAAGAGATCACTATAGGTATAAAAAAAAGTTTTGTAAAATGATATTTTTAAAATAAAATCAATTTATTTATTGTTTTTTTAAAAAAATAGTACTTCGCACTTAGACATAATATGACAATTCACCAAATAAATTAAACTTTATAGGAGAAATAATATTCTCCAAGAATTATACTTACAACTTACACTGTGAAAATCTAAGACGATTTAATATTATTAAACGAATATTACATGAATTCGAAACATTATGCATACGAAATCCAATCGCTGCATTTCGCGCCTAGATGTATTATAGTGATGACATTAATGTTGTAAAAACAAAAGTAGCATTAATGTGTTATGATATGATGTCAGAATATATACTACATATTTCATGTATAGCACATGGCCATACAATTTCACTCAAAATTCTTCTATTTAGATGAAAAATAAAGAGACATTTATTTAAGAGTTGAAAGTATTAATTGGAGTAGTTCAGTCAAAGACAAGGATGTTTATTGTTTTCCCTTGGGCACAAGGGCACACACCACATTTCCAACTCATTTTATTTGTTTATACATACACTTACCTTTTTAGATGAATTTTATTTGCTTACTAGAATTTGGCACTATAATGCAGATGGACCCCACTCTCTTGGTAATTGAAAGCAACTGCACAACACTCCATAGAGTCAGAGAGTCGGTCCAATCTTCAAGAAGGTCCCCATTTTCTCATTTTTCGATTTAAAACACCACCAATAAACATACCTATAATTTATAGTACTACTAATATTTTCCTTATACAGCATCAAGAAAAGTGCCCCCTCATTGCAGCTGTACACATACTTCGAAATCAATAACAAACACATTCAAAGTTAGACTAAACAGTAAACACCCCCAAGAAAACTCATAAGAAATCAATAGCAAATGAAAAACTAAGGCACCAAAACTAGCTAAAGCTGCTATCCCAATGCAAGGAGGCTTGGGGTCACCTTCAGATGCTGAGAAGGTCCGGCGGCGGGGGTGGCGACTGAGGCGGACGGGCGGTGGGGGAGTCCAACGCCGACAGTGGTGGCGGGGGCGAATCCCCGGCTTTAGAGGGTGGTGGCTTGGGCAGCTCCGTGAGTATCTGGACGACCTCGCGCATGGTGGGGCGCTCGACGGCCTGCTCTTCGACGCAGAGCATTGCGACGTAGAACACATGCATCACCTCGTGGAGGGGCACAGTAGGCAGCCTCGGGTCGAGAATCTTGAGCACACCTTCCTTGTTTCCATCAGTCATCTTCCTCACCCATTGCACGATGTCCACACCATCCCCAAACTCGCCCACTGGCTTCCTCCCGGTCACGAGCTCCAGCAGCACTACCCCGAAGCTGTACACGTCGCTCTTCTCGTCCACCTTCAGCGTGTAGGCATATTCTGGAATCCAACAACAATCATTCAAAAAGTGCAACAAACTCACAAACCAATGTCGTTTTAGTCACACAGAATTTCTGCCATGTTCGTATAAATATCATGATTGTGCAACTGCGCCTAATTTCGATGGTGGTTGACCATCAATGGCGTGATAGAGACTGATCCTGACACTACTGGAGACCAAACATGTTACTTAAATCCACATAATTCAAACTTAAATACTTTTTAGGATCTTATCAAGAGTGTTCATTTTCAATATAATTGACAAATTTAACATATTCACGAAAACTTCAAATAATTAGATAATGATAACTCATAATTTGCATACCAGGAGCAATGTATCCGTAAGAACCAGCAATGGCTGACATGCATTCCGAAGTCCCCGAGTCCTGCAAGAACTTGGCGAGCCCGAAATCAGCCACATGAGCTTCAAAGTTGGAGTCGAGGAGGATATTGTTCGATTTAACATCACGATGCACAATCAGTGGCGAGCAATCATGATGAAGGTAGCAAAGCCCCTTGGCAGACTCCACAGCTATCTTATACCGTGTATCCCAATGGAGATGGCCGCCTTTCTTGCCGTGAATCATCTCCCCCAGGCTTCCATTAGGCATGTATTCATAGACCAAAAGATTTGTTTCATGATTGGAACAGAACCCCAGCAACCTCACAATGTGCCTATGCCTGATCCTCCCAAGAGTCTGTATCTCAGCATTGAAGCCATGATCGTTGGAAGAGCCACGGCTCATTGCAGGCAACCTCTTCACAGCAACTAGCTCGCCACTCGGCGTCACTCCTTTGTAAACAATGCCGGCACCTCCTTTACCGATGATATTGTCCTCTTTAAGACTATCCAAGACATCATCGCAAGTGAAATCCAGGCGCTGGAAGGCTGTGAGCTTCCACGCACGAGCCTCACTCGCCTTCTTCAACGACCTGGCCTTAACGATTGCAGCCACAGCAAATACAATCGAGCAAACCAGCAATCCGATTACGAGCAATAGCTTCATGGAAGGAGAGAGAGCCTCCTTTTCATGAGGCTTTGCAACCCCACTGGCAATGCCCTCTTTGCAAGGCCCCAAATAGGGGCCGCAGAGATTAGGGTTCCCCACAAATGAAGTGTAATTGAAATAGCTAAATTGACCAGTGCCAGGAACCAAACCAGACAAGTTGTTATATGAGAAATCTACAGAGGTTAAACTCTGCATACTGGATATGGATGAGGGAATGCTACCAACCAAATTATTCTTTGATAAATTCAAGTAGTTCAAAATCTTCATACCAGTAATCTCAACAGGAATTTCCCCGGCGAGCTGATTCCGGCTAAGATCCACGAATGTCAGAAGCTTGCAATGGCTGATCTCCGGCGCAATGGGGCCGCTGAACTCGTTGTGGCTGAAATCCATCTTTGACAGCTGCTGCAACTTCCCTATCTCGGCCGGAATCCTGCCGGAGAATTTGTTGCCGTCGAGCAAAAGCTTCTGAACACCAACAAAACTCCCGATGCTCGGCGGCAAATCGCCAGCGAGATGATTGTTGGAGAGGCTGATTTGGCCTAAACCGGCAGACAATCCATCAGTATCCGGAAAAGCTCCAGAAAGAAGGTTATCTTGAAGCTCAACCTGAGTTAGTTTAGGCAAACTCAGTAACCCTTTCGGAATCGAGCCGTTGAGGTAGTTTTCACCCATCCGAATCCGAGTCAGCGACTCGCACTCACCCAGTGACTCGGGAATCGGTCCGAAGAGGAAGTTACCGAGAGTAATTAGGGTGTGGAGATGATGGCCATTGCAGAGATTTGGGGGAAGAGTTCCGGTCAATTTGTTGGAACTGACGTCTACCTCTTGTAGCCTTCCATTGTTCCCCAAAATCTGCGGGATTACACCGGTGAAATTATTCTCCCAAAGCTGCAAAACCTGCAACTCCGGCAACTCGCCGATGAAATCCGGTATCGAGCCGGTGAGCTTGTTCCTAAAAAGATTTAGAAGAGTTATGTTTTTCAGCTGCTGAAACGACAGTGGTATTTCGCCGGTGAACATATTGTTTGACAGATCCATAGATTTCAGGCTTTTCAAGTAGCCAAGCTCCGGCGTCAGGCTACCGGAAAGCCCGTTCACTTGGAGGAAAAGCGTGTCGAGATTCTGCAGCTTCCCGATCTCCGCCGGAATCTCGCCGGTAAGCCCGCAGCTAGCAGCGTCAAACCGCACCAATTGCGACAAATTCCCAATCTCCTTCGGAAGTCCACCGGAAAATGCATTGAAATAGCCAATGTAAAGCTCCTTCAGCTGCGTCAGGTTTCCGATCTCCGGCGGAATCGCTCCGGTGAGCTCGTTTCCGGAAACAGCGAGGTACTCGAGATGCTGAAACGTGCCGAGCTCCGGCGGCATTCCCCCGGAGAAGAAATTCCCTCCGAGATGCAAATGGCGGAGATTAGCGAGCAGGTGCGCCTGCTTGGGGAACTCGCCGGTGATGTTGTTGTTGTAAAGGTCGAGGACCTCGAGATTCCGGAGGCGGTAGAGCTGCGGTGGAAAAGTGAGATTGAAGATGTTGTTGGAGAGGTTTAGGTAGCGGAGGTTGGTAATGTCGGAAATCGAGGGGGGAACGGGGCCGGAGATGGAATTGGCGCCGGCGGAGAAGTTCTGGAGGAAGCGGAGGTGGCCTATGTCGGAGGAGAGAGTGCCGGTGAGGCTGAGGTCGGAGATGTCGACGGCGATGACGTGGCGGCCGGAGCGGTCACAGGTGACCCCCTTCCATGAGCAAATGTTGGTGTTGTTAGGGCTCCATGATTCCAAGGCGGATTGAGGGTCGTCGGTGATGGCGGCTTTGATTGATAGCAAGGCGGTGTGCTCCGTCATACGCGCGGCGGAGCCGCGGCGGAGACAGAGGTGTAGAACGAAAAGGAAAAGGAAAAGGAGGAGGAAACGCATTTTGTGCAGAGGGTGTAATATTTGCGTGACTGTATTTGTTTATGTAAATTTTGATTTTGATTTTGATTTAGAAGAAGAAGATAGGTGGGTGGGGATCCTCTGCTGAGCTGGGGGTGGTGACGGGGGGCGTGAGTAAGTGTGACTATAAGTGCATCTCCAGTGGGCGGATGTCCCACTTGGACATTCACTGGGACATCCCGAAAACACCTCCCGCCACGTCACTAGAACTTCTCATCCCACTGCCACGTTACTAGGACATCCCCTTCACAATCCGTCATTCCCATCGCCCTTCCCACTAGGACTTCCCGCAATAAAAAAAATCACAAATTCACAAATAAAATAATTTACGTTTACGGAAATAAAATTTAAACACGAATACGAACGGGAAAAATTAATAACTTCATTTAAAAAAAACATACATGATTTGAAAAAAAAATTACATAGTAATAAAACAAAAAAAGTACTAACATTAACGTCATCCCTTCCGCGTCCAAACCTCTTCGATAATATCGTTCTGAAGTCGAACATGGGCATCTGCTTGCCGCATGTGGCAAATGCACGCATCCGCTCGACCTCTCCATGAGGTACCCCCATATTCACATTCGCGGTGGCCAAGCCGTGACTTGGACCTGCACCCGTATCATCTTCATTGGTCCACTGAGTCAGTTCCGCACCTTCATTTTCGACAATCATGTTGTGCATTATGATACATGCGTACATGACATCGCCGATGTTGGGAATATACCACTGTCGTGCAGGACCCTTGACTACCGCCCATCGACTCTTGAGCACACCAAATGTCCGCTCCACATCCTTGCGCGCTGCTTCCTAACGGCTGGCAAAGTATGACTTCTTTTGTCCGAGCGGATGCTTGATTGTCTTCACAAAGACGGGCCAGTTTGGGTATATCCCATCCTCCAAATAGTATCTCATATTGTGCTGGTTGCCGTTGGCGACGAAACTGATGGCGGGACCAACGCCCGCGCACTGAGCATTGAACAGGGGCGACGACTGGAGAACGCTGATGTCGTTGTTCGACCCGGCGACTCCAAAATAAGCATGCCATATCCACAGCCGGTAGTCAGCTACAGCTTCTAGGATCACCGTGGGATGCTTGGCTTTGAAGCCAGTAGTGTACATCCCCTTCCAGGCGGCGGGGCAGTTCTTCCACTCTCAATGCATACAATCTATGCTGCCCAACATCCCAGGGAACCCGTGGACCGACCCATGCATATCTACCAGACTCTGGCAGTCTTCGGGGCTCGGACTACGAAGATACCGCTCACCGAATATCGCTCTCACGCCCGCGCAAAAATTCTGCAGACACTCGACGGCTGTCGACTCGCCAATGTGGAGGTACTCGTCGAACATGTCGGCCGCGCCTCCGTACGCCAGTTGTCTGATTGCGACAGTGCACTTCTGCAAGGGCGTGAGTCCGGGTTTGCCAGCTGCATCCTCCCTGATCCTAAAATACAGGTATCTTCTCTCTAAAGCACCCACGATGTGCAGAAACAGCGGATGATGCATCCTAAAGCGTCGCCGGAATAAGGCTTCCCCAAAACGCGGTTGCGGAGCGAAGTAGTCTGCATACAACCGAATATGTGCAGCAATGTGGTCACGGGGTACTGTAGTTCGACGATGGATCGGCCGAGGTACCGCAGCCTGCTGCCGCCGCTGCGCCCTCTGCTGTAGCAGCCTATCTATCGCACCTTCCACAGCGACCTCCAATTCATTCTCGCTATCATTGTCACTAGACATTCTAGATATACTTGAAATTAGAGATGTAGAGAGAGAAACTTGTTAACACAAGTGGTGCGAATGAAATAAAATTCAACGAGCCGTATATATAGAGTTTAAAAAAAATTAAAAAAAAATTGAAAATCGGACGTCCGGGTCGGACGTCCGACCCACGCCACAATGGCGGACGTCCGCCGGCCCGTCGCACCGACGTCCGAGGACACCCGACGTCCTCACGGGACGTCCGTATCCGACCTCCCCTGCCACAATGGCGGACGTCCCGGTCGTCCGTTTCGCACGTCCGACCAGACATCCGCCATTGGAGATGCTCTAACCATATTCATACATTTCTTTATTACTTTTTCTCTTTTTTTCCTTTTTCTCTTTTTGGTATATCTTGGGTGTGTTTTGGGAACTGGACTACGCGAATCTTCAAATAGAATAATTCAACCAAATTTTTTTATAACCTGCACGGGATTCACATAATTAAAACAGTAATGCTATGCGGCCACAATGTGGCTCGCCACACGGTGGCAGTTTTGTAAATAGTTGAAACAAATAATATTATAAAATAATAGTTCTAGATAGTGCTTAAGTATTTTGACATAATCACCCTTATTCTTCCAATTTGAGAGAATACTCATTTAATTACAAATTTAAATTTGAAAACAATCTCTTTCTATACTAATTACAACTCCATTTCCCAAAAATAATTATTATTGGATCCTTAAAAGGGATGACATCAAAACATGACAATATACTAGTCATATGAAATTTGTAAAATAATACAATAACTTTAAACAATTAAACGTGATATAGTAATTATTAATATTTATTAATGTATTTACTATTGTCGTTGACTTTATTATAATAACATTATTTTTTAAATTATCATCCATTTCAAATGTTAAACTTTGTATTATACTTTATATCACTAAATTTATATTAACTTATCATATACTATTAGTATTACGGAGTACTCCTATTATTTAATTATTGGTGCAAAATGTGACACACACTTTAGACCTATACAATTAAAAGAATTTAAATATTTAATTATAATATTATATTATACTACATTTACCTAATATTGTTAATTTTTATTATAAATAAAAATATGAGAACATAAGAGTAATAAGTATAAAGTGTTATCGAAAGTTGAGGAAAATATAGATGGAGAATTAAGGAAGGGGTACATTAGTCTTGAAAAAATTGTACTTTCCAAGTGCATTAAATTTGGTTGAAAAATGTAATTATGGTCGGCCATAATATGGCCATTTAGCATCACTCTAATTAAAAATGCTACTAATTCATCAACATGACAGAAGTAAGAAATGCACCCAGTTTTATGTAGGAGTTGTTGGATATCGGGATCATATTGATGAACAAGGGATTGTGTGTGCAACTCGAGATAGGCTATCGCCTGTGGTCGATGAACTTACACGATCTCAGTGCTCATGTCTTTTTACCTCATCTCTGGGAGTCTTTCACAATCGTGTCAAAAGCTTGTTCCAAGTCCTTTTACACACAATCGTTGTTTCATTGCAAGACGAGCTCTATTGGGCTAAGTTGGACATGAAATAGTCTTGACTAATGTCTACAATTTTAAAAATTATTTAACTCTCAAAAATATAAAACATAGTATGAGCTTTCATTTTCAAATTAAATTATGAATTTTTATATTACTATCTGCTGTAGATATTAAATACAGTAGTATATGTGTGTACTTTATGACATTATAACTGCATAATTGTATGTGTAGTAAATTTAATTTTATTAAATGTTGGTTACTTGCACTAATCAATTGTTAAATAGAGTTGCAATCATTAATAAATAACTCAATTATAACCTGCTAATTATAAAACTTATACTCCTTAATAAACTATAATAAAAGTTAGCTATATTTTATCTCGAATAACAAAATTCTACAATCACTCAAACAAGAATTATTTAGAAAAATATTTTATTACTAGTACTAATTACTTATTAAATAGCTGGGATTATTTTATTATGGTAAAAGACATAATAACATATATACAATCATGATCTTATTAATGGTAATAATGCACAATTTTATTTTTTACTACGAATACATGTTACTAGGTAGTACTATGTTTTTAGGTACTCAATGTGTTATTACTTATTACCTCCTGTGTGACTTGGAGAACATTTTAATCCATTTATATATAAAAATGGCAGAGATATCTAAAATTTGAAAAGTGCAAAACTTAAGGAATTCCAATATATATTTTTTTGGAACTACAAATGTGCAAGCATCAAATTATAGGTTGTGCATCTAGCCTGAAATGTGTATCTCATTGATTCTCTACTATAATGTTGTTCATTAATCTAAAATAATATATCCGCCCTTAGATAAGTTATTCATATTCCTTATTGGATGTTGCTATTTAAGTGATACATTTATCGTGCCATTTAACTACTTTAATCTTTCTTAATAAAGTATGTTCTATCATACTTGAATCTCTATTCTTTTTTTTCCAGAAATGCGTGAATTAAGCTGACACTGTAAAATTTTCTAGTATTCAATTATCGCATTGCCAAAATTCGAAAATTGAAAAGTTGAAAGTGATTTGAGACAACATTTCTAAAAGGAAAAGTTGGTCGGTAGGTTGTTTTTAACGAGCTTAGCAAAAAGAAAAGTGAAGGAGGATGGGATTCCAAAATGAGGTCATCCAGGTCCATGTCTCTTAACCGTCTCTTCCGGCTCAACTGCACTTTTTACACCATCTTTTAACTAAGAGACAGCATATGGATCCCTCCATCTCTTAATCATCTCATCCCTTAACTATTCATTCAATTTCATTTTTTATTTTTATTTCTAACAAATTCAATTAATATTTCATTGAAATATTAAATTAATACTAATAATTCATAAAATCATTAAAAATCACGAAAAATACATAATTGAAATCCTAATATTACAATTTATTGAAATCCGCATAATCATGGAAAGTGATGCGGTGATCGTCTAACGGTTGCCAAATTTTACTCAAATGTGATCCATTAGTTCCTCCTGGAGTTGGGCGTGGGCCATAGAATCACGTGTCCTTGCCCGAACACATAGCTGCTCTTAAAATTTTTTGTATTTTTGTATTTTTTTCAGAAAATAGATTTTTTTTTAATTTTTTTTTTATTGCGTTAGCATGACGACGCCTACTAGCGGTCATGCGAGTGGACGTCAAGCCGCGCGGCAGAGCTCGCCACGTGGCGGGCTGTCTCACCAACGGCCAACCCCCCTCCTTCCGAGCTAAGCAATGAATTCTCTGATGGGATTCCAACATTATTTTTCTTTTGAAAATGAATTCTATTTTTTTTATTTGACTATATAGTACTCCTATTCAGTAGTAGTATCTGAATTATTCCGATATATGCTTAAAATGCACATTGTAAAACAATGATTGAACCAATGTTTTAAAAACCGGACCGAACCGGCCGGTTCGATTGGTTCGACCGCGAACCGGTATGTGGTCCGATCCGATTAGCCCTATAAAACCAGTGACATGTTTAACCCCCATGAACCGCCGAAACCGGCCGGCCGGACCGGGAACCGGTTCAAATGCTTTTCAATTTTTTTTAAATTTCGGCCTTGATAGGAATCGAACTCAAGACCTCCCGGTGGACTTACTAACAATTCTACCACTACACCACAATGACTTCTTTATAATAACATGAACATAAGTTATTTTTATATGTTAAACAGGAAATATTTTATCTATATAAACTAATAATTCGTGTTTAATAGCAAAGTAATTAGTAATACTAATTATAATATTTAATTATCATCCACTTTATTTATGTATCGCTTACTACTGCTAGTTTTATTATTATTTGTATAATACGTATATATGTATATTATGAATATGTGATTAATTATACTTAAAGTTTACTACTATTTGATTATATACTATGAGTATTTACTAAATGTATGTTTTTAATTTATATTTATTCATATATCTTTGTGTATAATATTATTTTGCCACATTACTTTTTGAAAATAATATTATGAAATTATTTATTTTTATACATAAAAATTAAATTTTTTATTTACAATAACTTACTACTAGTATAATTTATATATTTAATCATATTTATTGATCAAAAATTAATAAAATTCAATCATTCACTAAACTTTTATAGGTGGAGGTGTAATGTTTTTGGGATATACTATTAATATATTATATATTCTATCATTCACTTAGTTAAAAATATTTGGTATATTATATAATTATATATATACACATTTATAACAGTATAACGGTTCGACCAGTGATTAAACCGGTTGGACCGGTTGAACCATGAACCAGTGGCTTTGCTGGTTCACTCACCGGTTCGGTTTTTAAAACATTGGATTGAACCTTAAACATAACATCTCTATGATTATACTAGAAGGTTTTCGCCATTTAGATGTCCTTGAAGAAACATTCATGTAACTAACCAAGTACTACTATTTAAAATCTTACTAGTATTTTATTTTTCTACAATTATTTATCCAAAAGACATCTCTAATAGAATACTAAAACTCAAAATATAGTGAAGAAGTAGCTTCAATGATACTGTAAAACACACCTCATTTTGTATTTGTGACCAGTCAATACTTATATTTGAGTTTACGTATAACAAAATCAAACTACTTTTTGGACTTAGATCTGAGAATCTAGAAAAGTGGAAAAGGGAAAAGGGAAAAGAGGAGGATGAACAAGAAGAAAGTAACTTATCTGCAAAAATGGTTGAACCGCGAGCGAGGAAGAAGAACAGAGAAAGTCGCCAATAAATATTGAATTTATTTTTTAGAGTTATAAATATTATTAAGTGGATTAAAATGAGTTTGTTTCGGTTGGGCTTCCATTAAATTAATTTTACTTAAATTATTGATAAAGTGTTATGAGGTTAATTGAAAGTAGTATACATATGATTGACGAAGTATAAAAAATAAGTAAATGAACAAATAATATTCTTTTTAGTTTGAATTTGATATAAAAGATTGGAGATGCTAAATATCCACAACTCAATTCTTTAAATCATTTATCCACTACATTATTCAATAGGTTTCACGACACTTTTTTAACTTATTCCTTATTTGAAAAACAATACCAACATCATTCATTTCCTTAGTTATTCATGACTCACATTTTTTCTTGTATTTCATCTCTTGTTCAATTTATTTATCATACATTCTAATTGGCACGTTGCCGTTGCTAAGTTGCCCTGCTAATTTTGAAAACAAATACTACTAGTAATTTGGTTTACAGATTTGTGAATACATCGAGATTTTTTTAACAAAAAACTGGGAATGAAATTAAAAACTATAATTAAATTAGTATTGGATGCGATCAATAATGTAGGTGTTACATTAAGGTTCAACTTTTGATCTGGAGATGGCCCAATTGTAAAGATAATGGCAATGATGAATGAAGAGGGTAAAAATCGTTATTTTACAGCGGTGATTTCGTTTATAAGCAAAGGAGTTGACTGCCAATTATTAGTGTGAGGTCCCCTTAATCTGCTTTAAAAATGATTATGCTCATCTTACTTGGGCATCAAATCTAATCACATACTAATTACTTTCTAGCAACATCTCTTTTATCTATCATTAGTGCCACATTTAGTGGGCCCAAAACACATTGATTATTACTGTAACTAATTGACAGTGGAGATTTCCTAATAAACTCTTCTGCCACCCAAGTTTGTAAACTGCAATCTCATTTATATTTGTACTATCTGACCATATTCCACATAATTAAATTTTGGTAGGGGCTCTTCTAAGAAACTATGACCAAAATGTGGGCTATTCAATTGTGAAATCAAGATATAAGTAACACCCCACAAGATTTACTCATTCCTTCAAAACTACTCCCTAATTTGATACTGGTTCAAGTGAATAACGACAAAAAAGGACCACGAGATTATATTAGCTAAATATGCAGCAGAAAATTCCAAATCAAAATGCTACATAATGTGTATATTAATAGAGATATGATAGAGAATTAAGTAGCGTGTCAGTGATGAGTCCTAAGAGCATCCACTATGGATAGGCGCGGCGGTAGCCGCGAGGCGCGGCGGTGGGGCGGCGGATTATAGTGGAGAAGGTGTCCGGCCCGGGGGTGGACGCGGCGAGGGGGGGGAGACGCGGCGGACGCGCGATAGCCGTGTGCGCGGCGATGTCACGGCGAGGGGTCTATAGCCGCGCCTATAGGCGCGGCGGCTATAGTGGAGTGCACCGCCGCGGCGAATTCGCCGGTCCCGAGAAATCTCTCCTTTGAGCTTCTCTGCTGCTAATTTACTGGTAAATTTCTTCCTTACTATGTTAGAGCTGCTTGATTTTGGGGTTTATATTTTGCTAGCTGTGTTTCTATTCCACTATTTCTCGAGAGATATTTCCTGGGTTTTGTGTTATTAGCGTGTTGTTAGTATGCTAGCTTCTTCAATTTCGTCTCGCTGTTGTGTTTTTTTTGTTTCATTTCATTTCTATAGAATATAGTTGTCAACATTTTTCACATGTTTTAATTTATGCATTTTCTCTGAAACAGTAGGTTTTTGCTCCATTTAGTCAAAAATCTGTTGTGCCGTCTTTGTTTTGATGATTTCCTTTAAGGGAGTGAGCTGTTAGATTTAATTAATGCATTTAATTTTCAACAAAATACAGCAATAATTAAACATTGAAAGTGTTCGGTTTTCTGTTTAATCTACTCCATGTTAGTATATGAAGGTGTTGGCATGGCTGTGGAGCTAAAAGAAGACGAGAAGGAGGAGAAGGAGGTGAAGAAGAAGACGACGAGGAAGCCGACTCCGACACCGAGTAGGCGGTGGTGGATTTTTTAGTTGTATTTTATTTTACATATTCGTTGTAAAATTTTACCGGTTTGAAATACAACGAATATTCGGCCCTAATAATTACCTAATTTTCTATTTATTTATAATGCGATTATTTTAATTATAAAATTTTGGGGCTATTGGAAGTGTCCACTATAGTGGCGGAAATAGAATTTTGGGGCTATGGACAACAAAACTGGGGCTATAGACAAAAACTGGGGCGGGGCTATTGGGCGTGTCCACCTTATAGTGGACACTCTAAAGAGCTTATATAAAATGCAAATAATGGTTTGGCTTTATCACAATGCTAATTAATCTAGTGGTAGTTCTATTAATATGGTCAACGTAATTAATTGTGTGACTGTCATAACCACTTTGTTTATTTAATATTAGACATATAATATAAGAAAGAATTGAGTGTTTTGTTTTCGAGGGAGGGGCGAATAAATATAGTATTAAATGCTAATAGTTGAAAAATCCAAACACTTGTTATAGTGTAAGGTATCGAGACATTGGCATAATTATATAAAGGGTACAGTTGTAGATTTCTTTCTTAATCTTATAACATAAATATGTGTGTGTATAAAATAAGTGAGAACATCGCATGCGTGAGGATCCCTATGAACAAAATTTATTTTGACAATTTGAAGATATTTGATCATTGACCATTATAGCTTCTCCACTCTTTTATGTATTCATTGTTAGGTAACAATTATGTAAATAATCATGGTTTTTTTTGTCAAATACAAGAACATAACTGAACAATGAGGTCAATGTTTAGGATAGGGTCCAACCTCGGACCCACACATTAGTTTCACATTATCCGCTTTGGGTTGAGTTTATTTGCACAGTTTTTTTTTCCAGTCATCCTAAAAGGTCTCAAACTAATTGAAATTGGACTATACTTATATATAACTTCCAATCTTTCTCATCTATCTAATGTGGGATGAATTTGTAACCGTAAATAATCAAGAATGAGGTCTATGTTATGACTATTTATCCACATGAATCACCATTGTTTAATTTTCATAGGTTTGGGCTTTTGCTTATGTAATAAAGTAGTTTGGGCCATGTGTTTGGTTGAATGGAAAAGTGGGAATACACAACCAACTTCATTTGCTAACATAACCTAAAACCCTCAAAGTTGTATACAAATCAAAATAATGAAACATGAATAATCCAAATACCATCCATTGGTAACATTTGTTCTTGTTCAAGTAATTTGAATGGTTTTGCAAAAACATCCAAAATATGAAGATATGATGATGAGATATTGTAGTTTGTTGAAATTGGCAGAGGATAATAAAAGGGACCACCATATTTATTGGGCGTGGGTAGGGATGTCAATGTAGCCCGCAATCCCTGAGCAAGCCCGAATAGCCCACCAAATTTATAGGGTTAGGGCTAGAAATTTCTAGCCCGATAAAATTAAAACCCGATTAGTCCGCACCCGATTAACCCGCGATCTGTTAGGGCTAGGCCTGAAAACCCGATAAAATTTCTATTATTCTAGTTTTTACTCCTAATTCGACACTTCATTAATTAATTTTATAATATAGATAACTAAAAAATAACTTTCAATTTTATATTAAATATACAAATTATATATTGAATTTTTATTAATATAATAATTGATAAATAAATTAAAAACTTCAAATTCACTTAAAAAATATTTAAATTTCTAAAACATGCATTAAAATTTCACGAAATATCTCAAATATTAGTATTTGATCATGTTTATGATTGAGTTTGACCATATATCTAAAATTTATTATAAATAAATATTTTACATTTTATGAATATAACTAATTTTCATCATTATTTATTGGATTGATCGCATGTTAATCTTATCGGTAGCAATCTGATTAACTCGCTGGGCTAGCCCGAAACCCGAGCTTTTAGGGTCAACCTGAAAGAATTCACAACCCGATTAGTCCTCACCCGATTGACCCGCAACCCGATGGGCTGGCCTGATTGACATCTCTAGGCTTGGGCTTTACCAAGTGACACTGCTTCCCTAAAATCTCTCTTTCGATTACAATTCACCAAAACATGCCCACATTGTAGTATCTACCATGTAAACCAAACGTGGACTAGTTATAGTAAAAGGAAGTGAATCTTGATCATACGTTTCGATTGCGTGCGACCTCTTGGACCGCGATAGTTTTTCTTTTGGTAAAGTGAAATACTTAAGCCAAAAGAATAATGAGTCTGGAAGTTTAACAATACAATAACCTCACAAAATATTTTTTCTTTTTATAAAATAAAATACTCAAGGCAAAAGAATAGTAAGTCAGAAAGTTCAATAATACAACAATATCTGAGGACATATTATAGTTCCTAACAAACAATATGTGACAAAATCACAAGTGCTTCAAGGCCTTAAAGATGTGATATTTAATTTAATTTAATCAATTAAACATTACTAAGTGATATTGTTGGCATCAAAAGTTAAGGAGACATCATTTTATTATAGCGAGACTATGGGAGAAGACCTCACAACTGTAGTTTATAAGAACTATAGTAATTTGATTGCTCAATATCAACGTTAGATGAATGGGAAATTTATAAGGTAATTTTATTTTTTTGACACACACACATAAAATATAAGCATGAGATACTTTCTTGGGGTTAATTGTATTAGTTTTGTGGTTTAATACTTATGTTTCCATATGCCAAAAATTACCGTTAGTGAAATTGATAATTAATTTAACTAGACAATGTCTCTTAGCAATTCAATTAGGAACATATTTATTAGGTGGATAATAGTATATGAAAAATAATTATAGTGCTCATTTGTCTCTTTGTTCTTTCTTTTCGTGAATTATTCTATTGTGAGTAGTCTACCTTTCTAGTATAAACTTCAGAATTAAAAAGCAGTTTTGATTTACTGGACCTATGACTTTTTTTCCACTTAGGAGGAATAAAACTTATAGCTTCCAATATTCAGTTTAAAACCACGTAAAAGAGATAAATTTTACTAAATAAAGTTACCTTTACCAGCTTTCTAGTGTCTGTTTTATTCCATGTGCTTTGATTTTTTGTCTAGCTTCTTTTTCCCCACTTTGCATATTTTTTCTTTCCCTCTATCTCCGTATTTTTTTTCAAGGGAAACTAGATTTTCTGTACTAAAAATAAGGGAGGTAATTAGAAATTTAATGTACTCCATATATTAAAAATAATTAGAAATTTAATGTACTCCCATAAAAATAGTTCATATCCATTTATGATAATCATTTTATCCTTTTCCTTTTAATTTATCATTTAGAGCGTCCACAATAGGGAGTCACGGCTCCCTATAGGGGTGGAAACGGTTGGGCGGGAGGGGGGGTGGACATGGGCGCGCCGACTACTCGGCTGGACACGACTGTGGGAGAAGGGCTTGGGCGCGGGCCGCGGCGCCCTACTGTGTGGAAACGGCGAGCCACAGCGAGGACATGGCTGTGGGAGAAGGGGGGCGGTGGTGGGAGTCGGCTTGTCCTCCTACTGTGGACACTCTTATAAGTCCCACAATTTCAACTACTTTTTCTCCTTCTTTCTTACTTCATCAATTACATTCTCCCTCTGTCCTCAAAGAATATGCATTTTGGGTTCGGTACGAGTTTTAATGCAAAATTGGTAGGTAAGAGAGATGTCGAGAGAAAAAGTAATTAAGGTATTGTTAGTGGGGAATATGTCCCACCTTATTAGAGAGAAAAGAGTTTCAAAAATTAGAAAGTGCATATTCTTGTGGGACAGACTAAAAGAAAAGAGTGCATATTTTTGTGGGACGGAGGGAGTATTAAAACTCGTGTCAATTCTAATTGGCCTATTTCTATGGGACATAGGGAGTAAATTGTGGGTAGCATTTTGAAAGGTATATGGCCTAGACTGGATATTGGCTCAATTAATTATAGTTGGACTAGATTATCAGTGAATTGGATAAAAAGCTCCATTTTTTCTCTTGTCTGTGACAAAAGGGGTGTAAAATAATTATACTGACGATGTATATGGGCTTGGTAAATGGGCCGCACTACAAAATGGCACATTGCTTTTGTTTCAACAAGTGATAGTACTTCTATACAAAGCAAAGGCTGTGAATTAGTAAATTAATAACACTTTGTTTAGAATCAAATAATACTATTGAAAATAAAATAGTTATGCGCACCTACTTGAATCTTACTATGCAAGAAGGGATCATGATTTTGTTAATATCACGATCCTTGTCATTTTTATCAAATATTTCAATTACAGAAAATGTGGAGGATAGATAAGAGATCCACTTAAATTGATTAACTGATTTACAACAACACTAATGAAATTTTTGTTTAAGATATAAGAGTGTGTTATATCAATGAAGGAAGATCAACGAGTTTTATTTAACAAGTTATCAAGGAAGATCAAAGAGTTTTATTTAACAAGTTATCAAAGCGTTTTATTTAACAAGTTACATATATTCATCTATTTCAGATTGAGGTGTTTATGAAAGTAATTGATTTACTACTTTAAAAACTTCATAATTAGTTGATGAGGTCAGAATATATGAAGTTGATCAAATGAACTTATCCTCTGTGTTTTTTCTCATAAAGTTAATTTTGATTTTATCGGTTGCTTCTGCAAGTGTAGAAGGTGTGTTTTCTAAAATGATATTAGTGAAGACTGTGAAAAAGATGTGTTTTCTACAAGTTTTCTATTGTGGTATGGTTGTCAATTAATTACAAGAAATGACTACTCGTCAGAAAATAAATTAAACAATTATAGTATAATTTTCTCTTATAATCTTGAAAAAATGTGATGTAACTTTAAAATCAAACAATTTTTAAGCTACACTCCCTCCGTCCACATCAATCGTTTTAAACTATTTAATAGTAGATGACACAAGTTTTAATGCAAAACTAATAAAGTATGACAGTCATAAAATTAAAAAGTAGAATATCACTAGTATTTATTAAAAATAGAATTCATTATATTAGTAAAACTTTTTTTTTATAAAAAATAGAATGAGTTTAGTAAAGATAAAATTTTTATGCACGAAATTAAATGAAATAAGTATTTATCAATTATAGCTAGAGGAGCACTAATTGTTACACATTATTTCAAGATGATGAGTGAAATCTCACCAAAAGTTGAGATAAATTTTAGACGAGTGGGACCATGTATCTTACACACGCACAAACAATTTTAATTAGCTAATCGACAGTTGTTTTTTTTGTACACTAAACTATGTGCTAAAGCTGACGATGCAGATTATGCATGCATGCAAATCTTTTAGTCTATGTCTTAATGTCTATTCCTATTCCTTATCCTAATCCTAATCCTAATCCTGTTTGGCCAGAACACTGAACGTGGGATTCTTCATTCAACAATCATTTTTTTCGATATATGTTAGAAAGCTTTAATTTGGCTCTTAATTATAATAAGAGTGAAGTACATAAATAATACCCCATCCGTTTTTAAAGAATATAAATTTTGGGTTCGACACGTATTTTAATGCAAATTGGTAAAATATGAGAGAGATAGAGAGAAAAAATAAATAAAGTATTGTTAGTGGAGAATGAGTCTCACCTCATCAGAGAGAAGAGTTTTCAAAATTTGAAGGTGCATATTCTTGTGGGACGGATTAAAAAGGAAAGAGTGCATATTCTTGTGGGATGGAGGGAGTACATGATCTTTCACGTTCGCACATAAATGGTACCTGATCTTTATTATTATTAATCAATATTAATACTAATATTGCGATGTTATAAATTACTAATACTTTATTTATTATATCATTCAAATATGCTTAATTAAAATTCTTAATTAAATTTAATTATTATTATAATAATATTATTGTACAATACTAAAAACTAAGTATTAACTAATAAATAATTGCAGTATAATTATTTAAATCATGAATAATAATAATTATTATTTATTAAATTAATAACTAATCAATATAGTCTTAATAAAAATTTAAAATTGTGAATTGTATTCATAACGATATAAACAATTGAATATTTTTAGTTTGGTGTTTCACACTAATAATTTAATTAAAAATATTAAATTAATTTAATTAGTTTAAATAATTAATTTAATTATGTATTTTGTTCTTGATTTATATTATAAATGCAATTAGATGTATGTATAAAATACTAAAAAGAATGAAGAAATAGAAGAGAGAAGAGGATACATAAACTAAGGAGAAAAAAGAAAGAAGAAAGAAAGATAAAATACTGAAAAGAAAGAAGAAAATAAAGAAAAAAGAAAGAATAAGAAAATAAAGAACAAAAAAGAAATAAGAAAGGAAGAAAAAAGAAATCACATGTTTGGTACTATTAAACTGAAATTTTGAAAAACATCCCCTATAATAAAAAAAATTACACGGTTGGTGTCTAGGGATATTTTTGTCACGAGATACCAAAAATGAGTATAAAATAAAAATCAGGTATCATTTATGTGCGAAAATGAAAGATCAGATATCATTTATGTAGTTCACTCTTATAATAATCATGTCATTAATACATTCCGGGCTAATTAAGATAAAACGAAATGTGCGGTAGAATGTTACCTAGCTATAGTAGTACTACATAGTATATGTGTTTGAGCTTTGAATTATTAAGGAGATTAATCATGTGATATATATATTTTGACCATTAAAACAATAAATATATGGCCATTATTAATTAGTTTATACAACGAATTAATTAAACTGCCGGTTTAGTTTACAAACTATACACAACATTTTTTGGATAAATTGCCTCAAAGTGCATATACTATATCACAAGGAAAAGTATTGAAAAATGCATATATATATTAGTGGATAAAGTAATGACCTAGAGTGCAATACTTCACGTTGATTTACAAACACGTAGTACTTCTTAAATACAATCATAATTTACACTAATTAAACACGTAGAAACAAACACTGTTCCATCAAATGTTCTCTTGTGGAGATTGTTGATGTGCTTAGTTTATTTGGAAACTTTTTTTTGACATTTTTTAGATTTAAATTTTTAGGCATGATTTGTCGATTGCAAAATTATACAGTATTTTTGTATCGATGTGGAAGTTATTGTTCATTAGCACGATTCAATTGAGATATACTAGTTATTTATGTCATCATCTAATGGTACATAGTATATATATTTGATACTATTAAACAGATCTAGATTATTACGATTACGAACATAAATTGTAAATTGAGTATTTGAACTCAACTAATAGAAATACTTGTTACATTATTTGTTTCTACTTTTATTTCCAGATAATTGAACATATTAAAATAAAGAATAACAGTCATTAAAATAATGAAAATTAGTTAAATTTTTATTAGTCTTTAAAAACAAAATACATTAAATTACAAAATTTGAATTTTTCTCAATTGCTCTGTTTGTGTACAAAACGAAGTCTTTGATGATGCTCGAAAATCAAAACGACCGTTATTTAATTTGAATAAGAAAAAAAGAATGTAATGAAATGAAGTACTTATTTCAATGAAACAATTTTTTAGGCATGATCACCAAAAAAAACGTGGTGGTTTTATGATACAGATGAAACAATTCATTAAATTTAAAATTTAAGGGGGGTCGGTAGCTATGAAATGGAGAGGACGAAGACGGAGAAGGAAGGGTGGTGTTGGGGATGAAGAATGCAAGGCATGTGAGGGAATTGAGGTGTTCCGGTGTGGAGAGCAATAGTTCAGCGCATTTGGTCAAATTAGAGCTCATGAGCCGGATGTATATTTATAAACCAAAATAAGGTTATTTTAGTCATTGATAATGCTCATTTCATGCATTCGTTATGAGGTTAAATTCTGTGATTTTAGTGGACCAATCAGTGTTTATAAGTTCAGGTGCGTGAGAAATCTGGCGGATCTAGGAAACATATGCAATTTGACCATACAGATGAAAGCAGAAGAAATTGAAGTGAAAAGTGCCAACCAACCTGACCTAGGAGAATCACAAAAAAAAGTGATGGCAGGAGCATAAAGTGAAACAAGGAGCATATATTTAAGGATCTCCTTCGAAGGGCAGAAATGACAATCAACAAGGAGCGCCCTAGAGATCCAAGCCTCAACTATAAAAGGAAACCATTACCTTGAAGGGAGGCAGCTTCATCACCTCAAAATTCTCCTTTAGTTTCACTTAGCTTAGCTCACTTGACACACATCTTGCGCACTTGACATCCATGGGGTAAATTTCTGGGCATTCTCGGCGGTTCAGCTAAGTTTCAGTGGTGTAACACCGTCCCCAAGGGGGCGAAGATACAAATGCTCTAATTTTCTGTTGTTTTTGTCATCGTGAACTTCATTGTTGGAAGCTCGGCGTTGATATCTGTTTTGAACCTTATTCCAGCTGCTATGGGAGTTTATGTTTTCTGTTTTACATGGTGTTGATGTTCGGTATTTGCTTTTACTGATTTGGATGCTTTTCGCAATTGCTTATTGAATTAAATCTGAGATCGGTTGAATCGGAGTAGAATTGTTGTAGAATCGGTTGAATCGGAGTTAAGTAGACATGGATCTGAACGAGGTTGAGTTGAGATTGGATGGATCTGTTGTGAATCGTGGTTTGGAGTTGTGGATCTGATACGTACTGGTTTGGATCTGCATGGTTATGGCTGTTTTACTGTTGCTTTCGATTTGCTCGACCTGATAGTTTAGATCTGGTAGTTTTTCTGCTTAATCGTAATGTTTGAAGTTCGATCTGGGTTTGCTCTGTTTTTATGTGTTTGATACTAGGTTTTGTCTGTGTTAATGTTAACTTGCTGAAGAAGATGAAGATTGTTGGTGGTTAGAATCAGATCTGTTTGTTTGTTCGCTTTTGAAGCTTTTTCTGTCACCGTAGCTAAATCGGGAAATCGGTCCCACTGCTTTTTCTTACATGTCTGTCTAACTGTTTTGGGAAATATTCAACATGACCTGGTAGTTTGATTGTTGCACCTCTTAGTTAATTTTAATTTCATGAGTCATGCATGTGTACATGCTTTTTCTTGTTCCTAGGTCTGGTAGTTAGTTAAGTGGTTTTAATTCCTTCGAGTCCAGTAGTTTAAAGAAAATCTTAACCCATGAGTTGCGTGGTAGCAGCCGACCCCTTCCAAATCCTCTGAATACTTGCTAACTCCTCCATCTCTGTGGGATCGATCCTTACTTCCATATACTAGCCAATAGTATGATGGGTTAAGGTTTTGAAGCGGTAAAAAATGCACCCAACGATTAATTCAGACAGAATTACGATCTGCTAGACCCTGCAGTTTGGTGAATCCTCTCGACCTGTTTGATTTGAACACACCCTTGACGCACTAATTTACGCACTTCAGTCATATTTATTATTTTCAGGGTTTCTCCCATTCAACCAAATAGCACACATTGGACTTTGTTATTATTTTTTTAACCAAACGCCAAATATCACTATCCATATATTCAAGAAAAAGCCCACTATCTACAAATTCAGGAAAAAGCCCACTATCTACAAACCATGAAAATTAGTTTTCAAGATACCATCCGGCCACTAATAGTATTAATTTAATACTCCTACGTTACGTATTATCATAATGCAAATACCAAATAAACACTACACGATTAGCTGTGTGAAACATTTATGAGCCAAAACCACATGTACAACCTAGAATTAGGTCTAAAGTTGGATTTTGTTTAGTGAGAGATAAGTACATATTTATCAGATTAAATATCTAAAATTAATATTGAGAATATGAAAATAGTTAGGAGTGAAAGGATGGTGTATAAGTTGGGCAAAGGCACATGCTACTGACTGAGTGTGCCGGTTCCCAGTTCCGGGTAGGACCCACTAACCATTTTGCCGACAAGATCCGAACCCGCCTCACATGGACTGTTCATTCTATTTCCTCTCATTTTTTATTTACCCTTCAACCTTTTTTTCTTAATTTAAAATATTGGTTGAATTCTTTTTACGTCCTTTGAAATAATTCATAGTACTTATTTTTTTATGAAAGCTTTTTCTTCTCCTCTTTTATTTGATCCCACATCTTACTTCAACCTACTTTTCTTTTTTTTTTTTACTTTATTAATGACAATTATAGATTCAAACTCGTGACATTCTTAATAAGTCTATTTTTATGGAATAGAAGGATATTAACTATGTTAAGGTAGAGTTCAATTGGTGACTTAATGATTTCTTTCCTATTCTCAGTTAGGTGCTTTTGGAAACATAACTAAAGAACTGTATATTTATTTTTGTAAAATATAACTAAATTTTCATTATTATAAGTAAAATATATTTTAAAACAGTATATATAATTCACTAAGGGGGTGTTCGGCTAAGATTGTATATATCCTATGATTAAATATATAATGTGTGGTTCATGAGATTCAATTCCACAATTCAATTCTATATGGATAATCATGAGATAATTAGTCATAGCTAAAATAATCTCACAACCCAATCATCGATTATATCTTGGTATTATTTTATGAAACCGAACACCACCTAAAATGTAGGAAACAAGGATATGCATGGCTCGGGTTCACAACTAATACAGTAACACAACTTAAGAATGTAAATCAAATAAATTGTCAATAACATTTGATCTAATTCTCGTAATGAAAGTCAAATCCTTTAATTTAATTATTGTTGAGAATTATTAAGGAGTTAGGACGAATGCACAGTAATGTGTCTCTTCATTTATTTATAAAATACAACCTACTAATTTTAGAAAACACTATCCCATTTGGCTCCTTGAAATTTGAATGAGAGGATAGTGCCCGGAGTTTCTGTTCTCACCTACACAAGTTTTGAAATTTGTTTGAAGACATTACATAAAAGATGATCACATGGTTGAGGGAGTGTTTGCCTCTTGCCTTGCTATTTGCTTGTTGTTTGTCTTAGTCTCAATCGTTGATGTTCATGGTGGCTAGTTGCATAGTTTGTTCTAGTTAGCTTATGGTCTCTTTTTTTTAGCTTGTTTTTTTATTGCCTTTTTTCTTATGTTTGTTGTGGGTGGTTTTTTGTTATTTTGTGCTACTTTTTGATGATTTGAGGTTTTTTTTTACTATAAAAAAAGTAACAGAACAAAATTTAAAATTTAAAATATCTTATAGTCCCTTGAGCGAAAATAAATGATCGAATATTACTCGTGTATACTTACGAAAGAAAAAAAAATCTACTGACGACCCAAACAACTTGTCTACTTTGGATAAGTGAAAAGGATTTGACGTGACTTTAAATAGGTCAGCTCCAAAAATATTGGAGGGGCAAGTGAAGTTACCACTAAAATTAAAGTCGACAAGCAATAAAATAAAAAGTGGCTACTGAAAAAAGAGTATCTTTAAACTGAATAATGATAAGATATAGTGTCTCTAAAATTTGCGTAGACATTATATTGATGAAGAAAGAGGGAATATTTATGATTGAAAATAATTGAATCTCCAAGAAATAAAAGGCGTTAGACCATCCACAACGCGTCTCGCGCCGGGCTCGCGTCTCGTCTCGGAGAGACGAGACCCCCGCGAGACGCATTGCAGCGGCCATCTCGTCTCCAGCTCGCGACCGTCTCGTCGCGTAGCTCGTCTCGGAGAGACACGAGACGAGCTGTCTCGCCACGCGCCCGAGACACGTGGCACGTCCCCATGCGTGCGTGACGCCCACTCGCTGGCCCGCGAGTGGGCGTCGTCACTGATGACGCAATAATTCATTTTTTTTTAAAAAAAAAATCGATTTTTAATAAAATTTTTTTTTTCAAACGGTAATATTACCGTTAAATATTTATTTTCATTTTTTAAATTTTTAATTTTTTTACTCTATAAATAATTCTATTCCATACTCATTTCAAACACAAACACACATCTATTCCTCTCAAATCCTCTCTATCACTCCAATTTCCATCTTCAATCAACTCAAACAAATGGATCCTTTTGAGCAAATGCGCCAATTAATGGAACAATCACTCGAAGAAGATCGACGACGAGAGGCGGAGGAAGCCGCACCACCCCCACGACGCTCCCGGAAGTACATCAATCGGAACCGGGAGGAAGCCGCCGCACGGTTAGTACGCGACTACTTCTGCGATAACCCGATTTGGGGAGATACCTATTTCCGTCGCCGTTTCCGCATGCGGAAACCGCTATTTCTCCACATAGCGAATACTTTGGCGGCCAGGGAGGAGTTCTTCCGAGAAGGGTTCGACGCGGTCGGTCGTCCCAGCCACACGACGCTGCAGAAATGTACTGCAGCCATCCGGCAGCTTGCGACTGGACAAACGGCCGACATATTCGACGAATACCTGCACATCGGAGACAGTACTGGGCGCTTGTGCTTGCTCAACTTCTGCAGAGGCGTCCGGGCAGCCTTCAGTGACGAATTTCTCCAGAGGCCAACCACGGAGGATTGTCAGTTCCTCCTCAACCTGCACGAACAAGTGCACAAATTCCCCGGGATGCTTGGCAGTGTCGATTGCATGCACTGGCAATGGAAGAATTGCCCGGTGGCTTGGAGAGGTTCCTACACGAGCGGCCACAAAGGCACCCACCCAACCGTTGTACTCGAGGCCGTTGCCGACTACCGACTTTGGATCTGGCACGCGTACTTCGGGGTCCCTGGCTCGAACAACGACGTAAACGTGCTCCAACAGTCCGACCTCTTTACCAAAGTTTTGGATGGTAAAGCGCCGGCCATCAACTTCGTCGCCAACAACCGACGGTATAAAATGGGGTACTATCTCGCCGACGGCATCTACCCGAAGTGGCCGACCTTCGTGAAGACGTGCGGCAGGCCAGCGAACCCAAAGCAGGCTCTTTTTGCGCAGAAGCAGGAGGCTGCGCGCAAGGATGTGGAGAGGGCGTTCGGGGTTCTCCAAGCGCGCTTCAACATCATCAAAGCCCCGGCTCGTTCGTGGTTCATGGAGAGCATGGTCGACATC